>NC_056731.1:794608238-794620738 GCF_019279795.1 Protopterus annectens
ACCTAAACACCTCCATGCTTCCACAGGTATGTCATCTGGACCAACAGCCTTTCCGTTCTTCAACCTCTTCATAGCTATCCTTATTTCCTCCTTGCTAATCCACTGCACTTCATGATTCACTATCCGCACATCATCCAACCTTCTCTCCCTCTCATTCTCTTCATTCATCAACCCTTCAAAGTATTCTTTCCATCTGCTCAACACACTCTCCTCGCTTGTGAGTATGTTTCCCTCATTATCCTTTATCGCCCTTACCTGCTGCACATCTTTACTAGCTCGGTCCCTCTGTCTAGCCAATCGGTATAGGTCCTTTTCTCCCTCCTTAGTGTCCAACCTTTTATACAACTCTTCATACGCCTTATCCTTAGCCTTCGCCACCTCACTCTTTGCCATGCACCTCATCTCCTTATACTCTTGTCTACTTTCTTCATCTCTTTGACAATCCACCTTCTTCTTCGCCAGCCTCTTTCTCTGTATACTCTCCTGTACTTCTTCATTCCATCACCAGGTCTCCTTGTCCTCCTTCCTCTTTCCAGATATCACACCAAGCACCTTTCTAGCCAACTTTCTTACTAGCTCTGCTGTAGTTACCCAGCTATTTGGTAACTTCACTGCCACCCAATGCCTGTCTTAACTCTTCCCTGAACATCACTTCACAATTACCCTTTTTCAGTTTCCACCATTTGATCCTTGGTGCTGCCCTCACACTCATCCTCCTCTTCTTGATCACCAATGTTATCCTACAAACCACCATCCTATGCTGCCTAACTACACTTTCCCCTGCCACCACTTTACAGTCTCCAATCTCCTTCAGACTGGCCCTTCTACATAAGATATTATCCACCTGTGTGCGTCTTCCTCCACTCTTGTATGTCACCCTATGCTCCTCCTTCTTGTTAAAATACGTATTCATCACAGCCATGTCCATCATTTTCGCAAAATCCCCTACCATCTGACCTTCTGCATTCCTTTGCTTAACACCATACCTACCCATCACTTCCTCATCCCCTCTGTTCCCTTCACCAACATGCCCATTGAAATTTGCTCCAATCACCAGTCTCTCACCCTTGGGTACAGTCATCACCACTTCATCCAACTCACTCCAAAATTTTTCTTTCTCATCCATCGCACACCCAACTTGTGGAGCATATGCACTAACAGCATTCATCATTACACCATCAATTTCCAGCTTCATAAACATCACTCTATCCGACACTCTTTTCACCTCCAAAACACACTTAGCATACTGTTCCTTCAGGATAATGCCTACACCATTTCTCCTCCCATCCACACCATGATAAAACAATTTGAAACCGCCTCCAATAAACCTAGCCTTTCTCCCCTTCCATCTGGTCTCTTGCACACACAATATACCAACCTTCCTTTGGTCCATCATATCATCTAGCTCTCTCCCTATACCAGTCATACTGCCAACATTCAGAGTTCCGACCCTCACTATCACAGTCCTAGCCTTTACCTGCCTTCGGGCATGCCTTCCCCCTCTTCTCCTCCTTCAGCCAACAGTAGCCCAATTTCTGCCAGCACCCTGTTGGCCAGCAGTACTGGTGGCGGTTGTTGTTAAAGTTTAAAATTTAGAAGTAGATCTGTAGATATATATATATATATATATATATATATATATATATATATATATATATATATGTGTGTGTGTGTGTGTGTGTGTGCGCGCGTGTGTGTAGGTGTGTGTGTGTGTATAGGTGTGTGTGTGTGTGTGTGTGTGTGTGTGTGTGTGTGTGTGTGTGTGTGTGTGTGTGTGTGTGTGTGTGTGTGTGTGTGTATAGGTGTGTGTGTGTGTGTGTGTGTGTGTATGTGAGTTTACATATACGCGTGTGTGTGTGTGTGTGTGTGTGTGTGTGTGTGTGTGTGTGTGTGTGTGTGTGTGTGTGTGTGTGTATATTAAATATGTATTTGCATATACTGGTTATAACAAGCAAGCATACTGAGGTTATATAGCTTTGTATCTGTTACAACTAAGCTGTTATTACAAACCGAAGCTTTGCAACTATGTTTTCTTTGTACTTTTTTATAGAAATGAACTGCTAATTAGACGATATGATTCACATTTGCTCTCTGTTCCATCTGTTCCTCACTGTCTAACAATACTACAGTGAACACCCTTTAAGTGCAATCTGTGAGTGTTCCCTTTCCCTCAACGTGGGTCCAGAAGAATATTTCCTGGTTTTCCTTCACCCTCCTCTGCTAACTAATTAGAACAGCAGCCAAAGCTTCAAAAACAAAATAAAACAAACGGGACAGTAACTCCAGCTAAATGTAGGTCATTCCCCTGTGATCTTAATGTTTAATAATAACTTCTGAAACTGCTTCAGTACAGTTTATTGTACTCTTACTATAGGTCGGAGCATGTACACTAACCAGAGCACAGTAGGCTGGTCCCCCCCATTTGCACGCCACTAGATAGCTCTCTGTCTTACCTAAACATACCTGATACCTGGGCTGCTTGCATACTACCTTACGGCTGCCCCAGGCTAGTTATTCATCCAAGTTTTTCAGGTTAAACACTGCAGAACTTGTACATCTTTTTCTGCTGCATACCAGAGGTTTTATAGTTTTTCTAAATGTTTTACTGTGATAGGGACTGTAACCCGGTTCTGCCCACTCCGATCGCCCTTGCTACGCTCGGGCCCACTCCACTCCCCTACCCTACCCCCATTCCTACACACCCCCACTTTCTATAGCTTTATTCGGTACTTTTCCGTTATCGGGGCAACATTGGGAAAGTGCCGTCTTTTCTAATAGGCATTTAGTACTTAGTAAAATCGCAATTTATATCCTTGTTTTGATTAAATATATTATGTTAGAGCAGCAAAATAGCAGTTTAAATCCAACCGCTCAGCGTTTTGTGAAAAGCCTTTGTGTATGTCACTTTTGGAACAAATAGATTTAGACCATTGAAGTGGGATCGCAACCTTAAGCAGTTAACAAAGAGAAGTGTGGATTGCAATGGAGACACCACATTTGAGCTGTAAACAGTAGCTTGAACAGCCTCCATATTCACATCACTGGTGGTAAATGCTGCCAAACTAAGCTAGCCTTGCTAAAATAATATTCAGAGGAAATGATTCCGATTTTGAGGTGAACTCATAGCTACAACTGGAATGATACACCTCATTATGACATGTGTGGGAGAATGGCAAGATTTCTTTGGTACTTGGTGTTTATGTAGTGGACCAACCATTTTTCTGTTTTTGAAAACAATGTGCTCAAATGAAGTTATACCTATAACCAACAAACCACTACATAAGTAAAAGAAGGATGATGTTTAGCATGGATCACTGAAGTTCATAAAGCTTTTACTCAGGATAATGCCGTCCCCAGCATGTAAATGGAATACGTTCACTGTACATACTCATCAGTTCAACAAGCGATGCCGTGTTTTTTGTGCTGATGACAACAAAACATATTTTTCACTTGTTCTTGCATTGTGACAGGAAAATAAGTGTGTACGGTACCCACATCAGCAGCAGCTGTGAGATCATTGCGAGTGCGGGCTAAGATTCTAAGTGCTCATTGGAAGTGTTGCCCCGATAATGGAAAAGTACCCTTTATTCATAACTAGCTCCTCCCTGTAGTAAGCATACCAATCAAAACACACACCCTCACACACTAGCACAGCATATCACACAACTCCACTGTCCAACCCCACTGCTAGTTTAACTATTCTAACTTCACTACAAGATCTCCCTAACATGCCTCTAAACAACAAAACTGTTCTACACCAACCTTCACTATAGTTTAGGCACCAACTATGCTTACATACAACTATGCTAATACTGCTAGCAATAACAACACACAGTGCATCCTATCACACCAACCTAGCAAACCCAGTCCCATCTCACACTACATCTTACATCTACCCAGTAAAACCAAAACCTGTCAATGTTTTTATATCTTTTTCTGTAATAAACATCACATCTTTTCAACACACGTTACTCCTTTCTCCCCCATCCAAACATCCCTACCATCTCTGTCAGTTACAATAAGCACATAATTAAACTCTAAAAACCCTAGTTAAAATAGTATCCAAACTAGCATGCAGTGGGACCATGCACACTAACCCTGGTCTTAACCCCACTCACAGTAACTCATCTTCACAAAACAACTACCATTGTCAATCAGCAACCAGTCCCCCTAAAAACAAAGCCGATATCCTACTGTTAAATATTAATATAAGAAGTATTAATAACAAAATACATGAACGGCATGCCAACCTCACATTATACTCCCCAGGCATTGTATTTATCACTGAAACTTGGATAAAACCAAACATTTCTAATAATAAGATTCTCCCAGGAGGATACAATGTCATATGTCAGGATAGGATAGGCAAAAGAGGAGGAGGTGTGGCTTTACTCTTTAAAAGCCACCTTTCCTTAGAAATTTTAGGCAATAAAACATTGAAATGTGACAATATGAAACTACTACTCACCAAACTAATCATTAATTCCAAAAAACATACAAATATAATAGGTATCTTTATCCCACCAGAAGGTAATATCCCAACACTAGAACATATATTAGACTGGACATAAAAAACATTGCCTCAGGAAACAATCATGGGCGACTTTAATATAGACTGGACAGACTGTAATTCCCATACTCCCTAAAACTACATCAATCTAGACTGCTTTTCCAAACTCATACAAACACCCACTAGGATAAATAAACCATCCAACAAGCTCTCCACTCTTGACTGGATATTAACAAATAGACCAGCCCTCTCCTTTCAATCTGGATGTCTCCCAGACAGTCTTAGGTACGATTTCCCAACCTATCTACTCATACAACATATTAACCCAACTATACAAATTACTTACTAACATATAAGGAACAAAACACACCTTAACCCCAGTGACCTCATATATATAACCTTAAACACTGTAACTGGTCATCACTTAAAATACTTCCCCTAGATGAAGCAGCACAGTGTTTTAATACTATCATCTTGACAATCCTAAATGCTCAGGCATCTACCAGGTATGTAAGAGTTAAGTCAGTATTTGCACCTTGGCTAAACAAAGAAACTAGGTCTCTCATAAAATCAAGAGATAAAGCTTGGAAAAACTGGTAAACTCAGCCTGCACTACAGACCTACCGAGAACTTAGAAATTAATCAGAAAGCAAATTAAACAGGACAAAATAAACTTGTCGCTCCAAATTCCAAACTATATACCACAATAATCCACACAATATGTTCTTTGTGTCATCACATTTGGGTTATCCCTGCCAGGGTAGCCCTCAGTCAGCCCGAATACCAGAGGCTTAGTATTTCTGCGTCGGTTGTTGTTGCTCCAGGACTGATGTCAGGTCATCAGTAGTATAAAATAAGGCAGCCAACACCATTGCATCAGTCTTTCTAGCTGAGGAGCCCGAAGCAGAAGCAGTTCTCATGAGTGCCGGTCGGCCTCTACCTGAGTTTTCATTTTCCTAATTGAAGTTGAAGTCTTCTAAAGCTAAGTACCCCAATGGGGATTCTTTTTTCTTGCTCTAACCAATGTCAGAAGAAGTTAACAATTGTCTCGCCTGTGGAAAGCAAATACCACACCAGGACTTTCATTCTTACTGCGTCACTTCCTTAGGCCCAGATCACAATGTTCCCCGCTGTCGCTTTTGTGCTTTGTTCAATGCCAGAACTATACATCCTCGGGCCCTTATTGTAACTAGATATTTTTGCTCTCAGTCCTCGAATTCTGATATGGCTTCAGTAACCCATCTGACAGCAGATCTTCCAAAAAATGTAAGGATGAAGACAGAGACAGACCGCACAGGTCCAAACCTACCGATGACGCTTCCGTTAAGCTAGTCATCAGTTCTTCGGTCCTCAGTGAGGTGTATTCGCAGCCCCTGATGTCTGTTTCCATGGATTTGTAGGCTGCTACCAAAACTCTTTTGGAGTCCCATATGCCGCGAGACTCTTCATCGACTAAGGATCCTGCAGATGTCTCTACCTTGGATGGGTCCGGAGCCAATGAGCAGGCACCGGCTTTTGAAGAAGTACTTCACACTACCGATTCTCGACACAGACCCACGACTTTTGCATCTACTGTTCTTTCGAAAACAACTGAGTTTCTAAGGCCCAGGGTACAAACCACACCCAAGAAACCGACGACCCGATCTCAGACACCTGCTTCCTTGCCTCAGTCTCAAATACTTAAAATGGTGGAAGACCTTATAATGCTGATCAGGGGAAGCCAAGCTTGTCCCTAGTAGTTTTATTTGAACAAGAACCCGATGACTCTGAGGCATCTGAATATGAAGACATGCAACCTCTCTCTGCTTATGAGGATTCTGATGCAGAGGAATCCGTTCCTTCAGCCTCTCCATCCGAGGACTTTTCCTTTCGGGAAACCGTACATACTTTAAGGGAGCATTTCCAATGGGAATGTCAGAACTACCCTAAGTCTAAAAAGAGACTCAGGGAAATCTTAGATCTTCCACAGTACAGACCTCTGGCCATTCCTCCTGTCCTTGATTTTGCGGATGATGTTTTCATGGAATCTAGTTTGACTCCTGACACCCTCCCTCCTGCTCCCAGGAAACCTGACAGCTACTATAGAGTCCCTGACTCTCACAAATTTCTTTTCAAAAATCCTGCTGCTGACCCTGAGGTTATTTCTCAAGGGCCTAAAGGAATTAAAGCAACTTCTGCTAAGAATCCCACCCCCTCAGATAGGGATTCCCGAGCATTAGACAGATGAGGTAAAAAAGTTTACACCTCTGCTACTCTTGCTATTAGAGCACTAAGTTGTCAGTTCCATATGCTAAAATTTCAGCAACATACCATGGAACTCCTAAACAAAAAATATATCATCTTTTCCTGCTTGTGCAGAAAATAAAGAGTTACAAGAGTTAATGTATTCTGGAAGCCAAGTAACTTAGCACACCTTACAATGTGGTTTTGATGCCCTAGGAGCATCTTGCAGGGCAGCAGTCACTGGTTCTGTCCTAAGAAGGCATGCTTGGCTTAAGGAACAGCCCTTGCCAGACCATGTTAAATCCAGATTATTGGACGCACCCTTGTACAAAGACAGCTTATTGGGCACCAAGGCAGAGGAGGTCTTAAAAAAGATGGAAGAAAAAGCTAAATCTATGCAGGCAGTTAAGGACTTCCTGCAGGTCCAGCCACCCAGGTTCAGTAGGCATTGCCCCTCCATGCACTGGCCCTTTCCTGCCCCCTCAGGTCAGCTTAGCCCAGACCCCGGGGAAGCAGGCCCCACAGACAGCAGCCCCAGGGAATTCATAGATCTAAGCAATGGACTTCCTCCTCTTCAAAACCAGGGAGTGCTAAGCCACCCCCTCATGGTAAGAACTCACAATGACTCTCCACTTTCACCCCCTCCCTCTGCCCACCTGCACTTGCCCCTAGGAGAAAAACTCTCCTTCCACACAAGCACCTGGGCCACCATTACCAACGACCACTGGGTCCTCAACATAGTGTCCCAGGGATACAAATTTTATTTCCACACTCTACCAACCCCAAAAAGGGTTCCCATATCTTCCCCAAACCAGTGGGCAGAGGCCAAAAAGCAAGTCCTTTCCCTGCTCTCTATGAGGGCAATAGAGCACATTCCTGCAGAACAGATAGGCCAAGGTTTCTACTCCAGACTCTTCTGGTACCCAGAAAAGAGGGCACCTGCTGCCCCATCCTTAATCTATCCATTCTAAACACCTTTCTGGTGATACCAAAATTCAAAATGCTCACCCTCCAACAACTACTACCTATGCTCTCCAAGAAAGCTTGGTTATCCACCCTAGACTTAAAAGAGGCCTACCTACACATCCCAATCAGGGAATCAGGCAGGAAATATGTATGTTTCAGGGCAGGATTACTGCACCTTTAGTTCTCTGTGCTTCCCTTTGGCTTATCCTCTGCTCCCAGAGTTTTCATAAAATGTCTGGCTCCTGCCATTGCTTTTTACAGGCAAAGAAATATTCAAATTTACCCATACTTAGACAACTGCCTGATTCAGGCAGACAGTCAGGAAAAGCTGCTCAAGCACCTGATCTTTGTAAAGGACTGACCTCCCTAGGGTATAGTATCAACGAAAAGAAATCCAAACTAGTACCCACCCAAAAAAATTATATTCCTGGGAGCAAGCCTGGACACAGCATCCCAGATGGCATTCCTTACACCAGAAAAGCAAACCTACCTGACAGCCTATTTCTCTCAACTAGCCACCAGACCCCAATTATCCGCAAGAAAAACCCTGCAAGCTCTGGGGTTCATGGCTTGTTGCATTCTGCTCATTCCATATGGCAGAGTGCATATGAGGAAACTACAGTGGTACCTAAAAAGCCTTTGGTGTCAACACTCTCAAGACCTGGAAACTCTTATACCAATGATACCTTGTTTAAGGAAAGATTTTCTTTGGTGGGCAGCAGCATGCTACCACAACAAGGGACTACCCTTCTCTCAACCCCACACCGCCCAGACCCTTACCACAGATGCATCAGACTAAGCCTGGGGTGCACACCTGGATGGCAGGTGCATACCGGGCCAATGGAGCCCACATCAAATACATCTGCCCATCAACCAAAAAAAGATGTTAGCTGTCCATTACCCACTGACAGCTTTCAGACCTCTCCTCTCCCCGCGGGCTCTACTGATCAAAACAGACAACACCACTGTGATGTGGTATATCAACAATTAGGGAGGGACTTACTCATACCCTCTCTGCAGGCTCGCCATGACCCTTTGGCGCACGGCCTTAGCCATGCAACTACACTTGTTAGCACAATTCCTGCCAGGCTCTCTAAACTCTCTGGCAGATAACTTAAGCAGAAATCTTCTGGACCCATATGAGTGGCAGCTAGACCAAAGAACCTTCACCCTTGTAACTCAGAAATAGGGCACCCCGAAGGTTGACCTCTTTGCATCCCACTCCAACCATCAGCTCAGCAAGTTCTGCCCAGGGAGCCTCACTGCAAGTCCTGGAAAGTGGATGCTCTATCCTTCCAGTGGGTCAACCTCTCAGTCTATGCATTTCCCCCATTGCCACTCATTGCAAGGGTACTGCTCAAAATAAGGAAGGAAAAACCGAGGACAATCCTGATTGCCCCAGATTGGCCACGCCAGCACTGGTACCCACTGCTGTGCAGCCTGTCACCTCTGCCACCATGGCATCTCCCTCAGATCCCAACACTCCTGACCCAGAGGGAAGGAGAATTTATGCATCCCCAATTGCAGACCCTCAATCTGGCAGCTTGGTTTGTTCCCTGAGCACTGCACAAGCTACCATTCTCAGCAAACAGGTTCTAGATGTTATATATGAGGCCAGACGCCCTAGCACTAGAAAGTCTTATGCTGACAAATGGAAAAGGTTTTGCACCTGGATCCAGGCTAAGGGAGCCGGGATGGCACAGCCCCCCTATCTCTCATCCTGGATTACCTTGCTGACCTACTACACAGGGGTCTATCCTTTTCTTCTTTTAAAATTCATGCTTCAGCTATCTCAGCTTATTTCAACACAGAGCGACCTCTTTTCTCACACCCGGTCATAAAACAGTTCCTAAGAGGGGTTAACAACTTGAGGCCACCGAGAAGAGCACCTACCCCAGCTTGTGACCTAAACTTTGTGTTGGAAAATCTCACCCTACCCCCTTTGAACCAGCAGCTTCAGCAGAGTTAAAGTTTCTCTCATGGAAGACAGCCTTGCTTCTGGACATCGCTTCAGCAAGAAAAGTATCCAGGCTACAAGCACTAATGGCTGTAGAGCCCTTCATCATGAGCCCTTCATATTTTTCCATGCTGGCAGGGTCTCCCTCAGGACTAACCCATCCTTCATGCCAACAGTGGTGTCCAGTGTGGCTCTCAACCAATCCATTCATTTGCCCACCTTTTTCTCTAACCCACAAACAAGGGAGAAAGGATACTGCACTCTCTAGATGTGCATAGACAGTTCAGATTCTATCTAGACAGGACTAAATTATTTTGAAGGACTGATCAATTGTTAGTCAGCTTTGCTGCAGGAGCAGAGGGCAAAGTCATATCCAAACAAACCATTTCCAAATGGATAGCACACTGCATCCATTTCTGCTGCAAGCAACATGGGAAACCTCCCCCTAAGGGCATTAGGACACATTCTACCAGAGCAACCTCCACCTCTGCAGCGTACCTCAGAAGGGTCCCTACCAGGGACAACCTGGAGGCTGCAACATGAACATCAGTTCATACCTTCACCAAGCATTACCACCTGTCTAGCTTCTCTAAATCCAGGGCTGGCTTTGCTACCGCAACCTTGTAGGACATCCTAGCCAGCCCCCAGTCTTCTTGACTGCTTCCACCCTTTTCTTCAGCTTTGGGAAGCAACCCAAATGTGATGACTGCAACAGTGAAACATGAAGAACATAGTACAGTCATGTATACTTATCATAAATGCAGATGTTCGAGTGTTTTCACTGTTGCAGACCTGGTTTCTCTCCGTCCATCCCCCCTTGTCTGTGTCTCTCTCTCTCTCTCTCTCTCGCTCTCTCTCTCTGTGTCTCTCTCGCTCTCTCCTTACAAGGAATTTTTGGTATTTACTTTCTACTGGTGGTATTCTTCCACCATAACCTAGTTCCCTCTTGGGGGCTCCTGACAGGGCAAGAAAAACTGATGTAATGGCATCGGCTGACTTATTTTGTACTACTGACGACCTGACGTCAATCCTAGAGTGACGGCAACTGATGCAGAAATACTAAGCCTCTGGTATTCGGGCCGACTGAGGGCTGCCCTGGCAGGGATAACCCAAATGTGATGACTGCAACAGTGAATACACTCGAACATCTACATTTATGGTAAGTGTACACAGCTGTACTTTCTGGTCGGCAATAAACAATATACTCCTACCAGCCAAAGTTAGCCAGAATCGCGAAACTCAAAATCCCAAACCTACACTACACACGGAGCACACACATAAACAAAAACACAACTTCCCTCCAAACGCACACAGACAAACCTAGACCACATATAAGGAGGGGGGCAAGCCCCCCTGCACTCCTCATGTGGGATGCTATGCCCCACCACCCCCCTACTTACATATACTAACTCCGAGATTGCATAATCAGACACACAAAGGTAACTTACACCCACACATTTCACAGTTTCTCGCACACACACAACACAGTCACAACACACACTGACATACACTAAAGCCCCTAAGCAACACACTTACACATACATACATACCCGAACTAACACCTAACCATTCACACACTGCAACACCAGAAGCACTAATTCAAAATCTCCGTACTTCAGGATTTTGAATTTTGCGCTTCTGGTGTTTCGGGATTTCAAGGCTTCAGTGTTATAATTTCGAAATACTGAAATTCGGAATTTCAGTATTTTGAAATTATGAATGGAACCCATATATATATATATATATATATATATATATGTATGTATATATATATATATATATATATATATATATATATATATATATAGGTTCATAGGTTCATACTAGGCTATCTGCCCTAGGGCATTTATAAGCCTAGCCAGAGTGTGTTTGGCTTTCGCCACCCATTTTAAATGAATTTTGCTATGCCCTTTTTCGAGGTTAGTATACTGTGCCTCTGTCTAACAGTGACACAGAAGTGATACCCAGGGTAAACCTACTATCTCCCATCCACTCATCAAGATTCCTCTTGAAGAGAGTCAATGAGGGACTCTGCCTAACCTGGACTGGGATTTTATTCCAGAGTGAAGGGAGCCTCTGGGTTATGAATATATATCTATATATATATATATATATATATATATATATATATATATATATATATATATATATATACACACAAACACTTCTATCACAAGCACTTCTATCACTAGATGATGTAGATGTCTGTGCAGTCACAGAAACCTGGTTTAAGGCCTCAGATAGTACCCCAGCCCTGCAAGGCTACAATGACTTCCACACCTTTAGACCGCAAAATAAAAGTGTGAAAAACCAAAGGAGGTAGTGTTTCAATCTCTATTAGAGATAAAGTCACCTCACATCTAGTTAGACTGGAAAACTCCATGGAGTTACTCCAGGTCCAGGTTACAGTGGGTGAGACCTCCATTCAAGTCCTAGACAGTAATAGATCCCCTTCCGTGGGTTACAACACCCAAGAAGCCTACTTAACCAAACTGAAGACAATCCATATTTTACCAAACACAGTGGTTATGGGGGATTTCAATTATCCCACCATAAACTAGGAAACCTACTCTAGACTAAACTCACTAGCACAAAAGATCCTTAACTTTGTGAATTCAAATGCCCTGGAACAAATTGTGTATACCCCGACAAGAGGAGCAAACATTCTAGATTTGGTCCTCACCAACAGATCATACAGGTGCACTGCTGCAACTGCATGACCCTCATTAGTTAAAACTAATCACAAATCAATCACCTTCAAACTGACACACACCAGAACTCACAAAGGGTGAAATCAGACTAAAAAACTTCACCAAGGAAAGCTATACTCTCCTAGGTGAAGGT
>NC_056731.1:794625738-794630738 GCF_019279795.1 Protopterus annectens
TAAATTACCTTTTGATAAGTAGTTCATTGCTAGTATTAGATTTAGTCTTGTTAATCTAAATAGACGTTAGTTATTGTTTGTGTGTATATAACAGTCCTGTTATATTAGAGAACCAGTAGAAGTTACTGTTGTTTGACAAGCCTGCATTTTTCTATAGGCTTCCCTTTTTGTCATAGCTATTGCTGTTAGTTGCCAAATATGTCTCAGCAGGAGAAG
The DNA here is from genome assembly GCF_019279795.1 of Protopterus annectens. Taxonomy (NCBI): domain Eukaryota; kingdom Metazoa; phylum Chordata; order Ceratodontiformes; family Protopteridae; genus Protopterus; species Protopterus annectens. The sequence goes on from NC_056731.1 coordinate 794,625,955, forward strand.
GAAAAATCCAAGTCTGGATTTAAAAAATACCCCAAATGTGGACAAAAAATGTCCATCACTGATGGACATACTGATTATGTATACTGTCTAGGTGAGGCACACCTACAGGAAGACTGTTCCATATGCCACTCTTTTAGTTTCAGGGTGTTGCATGAATGTAAGAGAACTAATGGATAGAGGTCTATTGAAATCCTCTTTTCAGGAGTCACTGGATAAGGATGACCATGACAGACATTCTAAAACTTCTTTTGAGTTCATTGGAACCAAAGAAAAGCCCATCGACCAGTAAGTCAAGACCAGAAAAATCTTTAACATCGGCTCCACTGTCATCAGAGCCAACTGTTGCTATAGTTAGGAGCTGGTCCCTGATATTGGAGCCAGTATCTCCTACCTTGAAATCCCCAGTATTACAGTCAGTGGCTTCATCTGTTCATTCTTCTCGGACTTCAAGCAAGCTTTCAGATATGGACGCAGATCGTGTGGTGCAGAGTCTTCTGCAGACACCGCCGCTTACCAAACTTTTATCGAGGTCAATCCCTGGGACTTCGGAATCAACAACCCCCCCACCCCCACCACCATCTTCTGTTCCTCCTCCTATCTGTCTTGAAGTTTCGGAGCCGGAGTGCTCGGAGCTGATAATTGTGGACCCTTCGGGTCTGACGCCTACTTCAGGCTTGTTGATCCCGACTACCCTGACATCTTTGATGTTGACCGAAGGGTCTAGGAGCTGACACTCGCCGGTTGGGTCCGGGGAGGATAGTCGAACCAATGTTTCGATTCCGACTTTGCCTCTCGGGGCCTCGGCTCGGGTGAGCTTGGCTCCAACCTCGGGCTCAGAGCCCTCTATTCTGGTGCTGAGGAAATATTCCATATCTTCGGATCTGAGGGTTTCTTCGCATCGGGACCAAGGTGCCTTCAATGCTGTGAGGAAGGTGTTGTCCATGCCAACAACCACACTATCAGAACCAGCAGCTCCTTCCCCCAAAGCACTGGTGTCTACCTCTTCATCACACATCCTTCTAATGCGTAGAGACCCTGACCCTCAGGAAGCCCCATTGTGTGAGCCCTGCTCTTCCGAGACCTCTCCAGAAGCTCCAACTGAAGAGGTTTCCAGGAAGAGACTTTGCAAGAGGAAGCATCTAGCTCCCCACAAGAATCTGTAATTTTGGACACTGACTTAGATGAGTCAGAAGGGTCCTCACTGTCCCGCTCAGAGGATATCTCCTTCGCAGATATCCTGGAAATTCTTAAGTAGAGGGGTGGCTGGAAGTTCCTTAACCGTACTGATAAGTCAGTACTCCTGAAGGCTTTTGGGTCTCAGCTCTCCACCTCTTGGGTGTCTCCACCCTTTGATGAGTTGATTGAGCTAATTTCTCAAAGGATGTGGAGTCCTCAAATAACATGGAGCCTGTCCCTAGGAGGCGTAATAAATTTATAACTTCCCCTCAGGACAAGACCATCCTGACCAAAGGAGTGCCCGTTGATGCTATGGTGGTGGCAGCAGCCACCAAGAAGGAACTGTCAGAAACTTCTATGTCTATCCATCCTCCTAATAAGGATTCTAGGATCATGGACAGATATGGTAAGCGCATGTTTAGTTCAGTGACTTTTGCTTTCCAGTCACTGAACTGTCTAACACACTTTACAAAGTTGCAAAGGGATCTCCTGAAAGAACTAGGAGATAATCTATAGGGTTCAGTAGCTGTAGGGGTCTCAGAGAAAGTAACTTCCCAGCTCACTACCCTTAATTCTCTTGTAAACTCTTCCATGCGTCTGGTCTCCTTTGCAGCTGATGGAACGAGTAGGACAGCGGGGACAGGAATTGCTCTTAGGAGACATTCCTGGATGTGCTTATGCTTCTTTGCGGAGCCCTTTAAGTCATCCTTTATTAACACCCCTTTAGATGGCTCGTCCTTTTTTGGACCCAAAATGAAGGAAATGCTTACCAGGAGTCAGCAGGACAAAAAGACTCTGTTTGCCTTAGGAGTCTGCTTTTCCACCCCTACCAGACATTACCCCAAAGGACAGAAGGGAGGGAAGATATCATTCCGTAAAACTTAAGGAGCTTTCCAGGACACTCATGGTGAACCTCCCCTCTAGAAGCAGAGGAAGGGGTAACAAAAGAAGACGCCGCTCACATGGCAGAGGGGGTCCGCAGAACCAGGGTGACAGAGACCAGTTCTTTGGGAAGCCCTATCAGTGCTCCTGAGAGGAGGCCCGCCTGTCCATCTCTGGAGGCAGTCGGGGGATGCTTCTTTTTGTACCCAGATGCCTGGCTAAAAATAACAAAAGACAGCTGGGTACAAAGCATCATATCCAGAGGATACTCAATTCCCTTTGCCACCCCCCCCCCCATAAGAAAAATCCTGGACGTTCCACCCAGTCACAGGGAACAAGCAGCCTCCGAGATTCAAAGGTTGCTGGAAAAAAGAGTCATACAACCAGTCCCAGCAGACCAAAGAGGATCCTGAACTTACTCAAGGTTCTTTTTAGTTCCAAAGAAAACAGGGGATTGAAAGCCCATTTTGGATCTCAGCAGACTAAACAAGTCTGTAAGAAAGACAAAATTCTGAATGGTCACGCTACAGTCAATACTTCCCTTTTTAGGGAAAGACAATTGGATGTACTCGATAGATCTCCAGGATGCATACTACCGCATAAAAATGGACAGGCCATCCAGAGACCATCTGCACTTCCGGCTGGGAGCAAGTCATTATCAATTTCACGCTGTGCCCTTTGGTCTCACTACAGCCCCCTGAGTGTTCACCAAATGCATGGCAGTAGTCACGGCTCATCTGAGATGTTTGGGATTCCAGGTGATGTTCATCGTGTTACCCTGCTGCAGTCATCACACTTGGGTTATCCTGCCGTCAGGCGGTCCCGCAGTCGGCCTGAGTTCCAAAGTCTTGGTCCGGCGTCGGTTGCTGTCGCTTCTTCCCTGACATCAGTGTGCCAGGGGTATATAAGCGGCATCCGACACCATTTTCTTCAGTCTTTCTTGCCACACGGTATAGGATCAGAGCTAAATACCATTACTATGACCTTAAACCTTCCACCAGAAAGAATTTGTATTCTACGAAATTAGGTTCTGGACCTGCTCCCGAGAGAAGAAGCCCCAGTTTCAATGGTATTCAAATTGTTAGGGACAATGGTGGCAGCAATCATTGCGATTCCTTTGGGTCAGATGCATATGTGTGCACTGCAATGGCTCCTGTTCATCCAATGGTCTTTTCAAGAACTCCCAATGTCACACAAAATCCTGATAATGAATTCCTGCAAGAAGGACCTTCAGTGGTGGCTGACATCTCACCAAGTAACTCTAGGTCACCCCTTTGTTCTACCCACTCCCACAGCCACGGTGACCATGGATGCCTCCCTGATAGGGGGGGGACATTATCAGGAAAGAACAGCCCAAGGCACGTGGAACAGATATGAGGCTCACCTGCATGTCAATGTTCTGGAGATGAAAGCAGTACTTGTAGCATTGTAGTCCTTTCAAGACTCTCTCCCTCTGGGAACTATTGCAATTCAGACAGTGTGTCAGTGGACTGGTGCATAAATAAACAAGGAGGAACCAGATCTTCTCCCCTGTGTCAAGAGGCCCTGGGAGTTTGGCAATGGGCAACTTCCACCCAGCGCTTTCTGATAGCAACGCACATCCTGGGGAGATCCGATGTGATAGCAGACAAACTGAGAAGGGCGATTCTATTGCCTCATGAGTGGTCCCTAAAAGAAGTAGTGGATAAGATATTCCACAAATGGGGCCAGCCTTGCTGCAATCTCTTTGCAACTCCAACAAACACGAAATGCAGCAGCTACTTTGCCCTAATCCCCCCTCCGGGAGATACCCCAAGAGATGCATTTGTACACAATTGGCCCCTGGGTCTCCTTTATGCCCTCCCTCCTTTCCCTCTGATACCCAAAGTTTTACAGAAAGCCAAGGCTCTGTGAAGGACCATCATTCTAATAGCCCCTTACTGGCCTCGTCAAATTTGGTTCCCCTTCCTCCAGCCTCATCTGTTGGAAGAACCTTGGATTCTGGACCCAGTGCCATATCTCCTGATTCATTCATCAGGAGCTTTCCACCCTTCTCTTCAGTCCCTCAAACTGACAGCTTGGCTGCTCCAATTCCAAACATAGCCAGGATTCACAATCTGTCAGCTGCGGCTCAGTGTATTTTACCATCCTCTCTTAAATCGTCTACCAGGAAGTTATATCTTAACAAATGGAAAAGGTTTTCTATATGGGCACTTCAGAGCAATATTGATCCGTACCTGGCTTCAATTTAATCCATTTTGGAGTCTTGGCAGAAATTGCTAACTTTCATCTAGGTGACCAGGGGTGTAATATTATGTCACATAGACTCTCCAAAGCTTTTCTCCAGGGTACTGTTCATTTGAGACCACCCATCAAAGCTCCAGCTATGCCATGGAACCTAAATTTTGTTCTTTCCCATATAATCCTACCCCGCTTCGAACCAGCTGCATCTTGTGACTTGAAATATCTATCATGGAAATAGCTATTACTTCTGCTCGGAGGGTTTCAGAGTTACAGGGCTTGTCCATTAAACCCCCTTATTTGATTTTTCATAATGACAGAGTCCCACTCAGGATGAATCCTTCATTCTTACCTAAAGTTTGCTCTGAGACAAATCTCAACCAATCTATTGAATTGCCTGTATTTTTCTCTAAATATGCTAATAAGATGGAACATATGCTGCACAAACTTGATGTTCACAGACAACTTTTATTCTATTAAGACAGGACCAAACATTTTAGGAAAAC
>NC_056731.1:795235738-795425738 GCF_019279795.1 Protopterus annectens
ATGGCCACACAGGTAAAAAACGCACTCTCCAAAGCTAAGAATACAGCATCCATGGGACCAGATGACATCTCAGGCTGTGTATTACATGAACTACAAAATGAACTGGCACCTCACCTGTGTCATGTTTAATCATAACCTCACCTCAGGCTTTGTGCCCACTGAATGGCGCACAGCTACAGTTATCCCACACCACAAGGGGGGATCCACCTTGGATCCCAGGAACTACCACCTCATCAGTCTGACAAGCCTGATCTACAAGGCCATGGAACGTATTATCATGGAACTCATAAACAAAGACATTGGCAACCTTCAAACACTGGACCCCACCCAGTTTGGGTTCGTGAAGGACAGATCTTGTCTCCTGAGCCTGACTGACTTCTTCGAATCAGTCTCCAGAGCCGTGGACGAGGGTAAGGCGGTCCTCACAGCCTATCTGGACCTCGCCAAGGCCTTTGACACCAACCTCCACTTTGGAATCATAGATAGACTTACTAAGCTGGGTATTAATCCCTACATCACTCGATGGGTTGCCAACTGGTTTACTGACAGAACCCACACTGTAAATGTAGCCGACTCCAAATACATCTCCAGACAAGTGACAAGTGGAGTACCTCAGGGTTCAGTCCTGGGACCGCTCTTGTTTGGCATCTACTTCTCTGAGGTACAGGCCAACACTAAGGGACTCTGGCTAACAAAGTTCGCAGATGACTGCAAACTGGGAGCCATTACTGAATCCCCAAATGATGTGGATACTCTACAAAAGGGTCTTACAGAAACAGATGCTTGGTGCCAGACCCATGGGCTCAAGCTCAATGCCAAGAAATGTATAGTCATCGCCTTTGGGAAAAAACATGTACCCATGAATTACCACATAGGTGGCAGTACACTAAACACTGAAAGTGTGATAAGACTTTTACCCTGGGTATCACTTCCGTGTCACTGTTAGACAGAGGCACAGTATACTAACCTCAAAAAAGGGCATAGCAAAATTAATTTAAAATGGGTGGCGAAAGCCAAACACATTCTGGCTAGGCTTATAAATGCCCTAGGGCAGATAGCCTAGTATGAACCTATGAACCTATGAACCTATAAGAGACTTAGGGACACAGGTGGACAGTGGTCTCACCTTCAATAACCACATTGCCACAACAGTCAGGAAATCCTTCTATGTGGCACACCTCATCACTAAGGGCTTTTCATCCAGAAAAAAGGAGGTCATTGTCCCAATGTACTCATCCCTCATTAGACCCATTATAGAATACAACGCCCCATTTTGTATGTACCTCTGAAGACACCTGCAACAACTGGAAAGGCTGTAGAAATACCTCACTAAAAGAATCACAGGCCTAAAGCAGATGCCCTATGCTGACTGCCTTAAAAAACTCCAGCTATACTCTGTCGCATATCATCTACTCAGAGGCAATCTCTGCTTAACATACAAGGCCATGTCCAACCCAGAGCTGTTGGACATGCTACAGTTAAAGAAATCCCAATCCCTCAGAGCCACATGCTCCAGGGATCTAAACCTTGTCATCACAATAAACAAAACATGCTGGAGGGATAGGTTCCTGACCTAGAGACTCCCCGGACTCTGGAATAGACTGCCCATACATGTCAAGCAGAGTACCTCTCTGGCCCTCTTTAAAAGGAACCTTGACGAATGGATGGGAGAAAGGAAATTCACCCCGGGGATCACGTCAGTCGCCCTGCTAGACAGGGGTCCAGGGAAGTAAATAGTGTGGGAAGAAATAGCCAGGGAATTGTTATGGCTAGGCTTGTATAGGCCCTAGGGCCGATAGCCTAGTATCAGCCTATAAAACTATAAGTAGTTCTAACAGGTAAACTGCAGCATTCATACTCTTGAAAGTAATTGACTGATAAAGTATACTCTTGTGTATTATGTTGTATGTTCATTACTGATAATCATAACTTTCCCTCATTAAAGCTTTTGTAGTAACAATTCCAAATGTGGTTCATGAGTAGTCTCAGTACATCTTTGTGAAGGCTTTAGTATGTTGATTATACAGCACTTCAGCAAATATTTTCCTATTATTTGTTTTGCAATATTATCACTGCAGGACTTATACTAATTACTGCAATTGTGTCATTTTATCTTTCTTTTGACAAGTGTTCATTACACAAAGCTATTTTGTTTTCTTTAACTATGAATTTTTCACTTTTTCATAGGAATCAATCTTAGGAAATAGAAGGCAATAAAGTTGTGTGACAATTTACACTTTGCTAGTACCCATACTTAGAGTGTAACTCTTTTTTCAAGGAGGGCCAGGCTGGCATACCTCTTAACTGTACAGATTTTTGCAGAACGTACAGATTTCTGCCTCATATTTTTGATCCATTTTTCATAAAATTGTGGCTTTCTGGCAAATTAGTGGCAAATCAGTAAAGACTGAAGTTAGAAAATAATGAAGACATTTGAGTTTCAGATTGCATACCCTTCAGAAAATTGATGTTAATGCAAAGCGTTATTCTATCAACTTTCTAAATTTGTAAGAGCAATATTTAAAACTTGTCCCTATTTTTGGGCCTTTGTCCCACTTTTATTTATAACTTTGTCAAGATTTCTTGATCTGAAAGGTTGAGAGGTATGTAGTGATGCCAGGATGAAGCTGTGACTATCCACCCAATCATCCATTTCCTTTTGAAAAAGATGATATATCCCACTACCTGACTGGCAATGGGAGTCTACTCCAGAGGTGGGGAAGTTGTGTAATGAACCTCTCTCTCCACTTTGTTTTACATCTTTGCTGCTGAAAATTTAGAACCTTGGTTCTGGTATTTGTGGGACTATGTTATTTGTTGAGCTACAAGATATTTGGGATCACTGAGTCCCTTATACCATAGAAGGTAAGGCATGGATTTCCCCTCAGAAGTCTATAAGATATTGAATAAAGAGACAGTGCTTCCAGCCTCTTCTGCTACCTTAGGGGTTTTAAACCAGTGATCTTACTTAGGAACCTCTGGGTTCTTTCTAGTTCTTCGATATGTCTAGTGAGCTTTACCCCAAAGAGGGCACTGCATTCAATAATTGGCCAGTCAATGCTGAATATACGAGGACAATGATTTTCTTTGGCAATTAGTTACACTGAGTAGAAGGACTTTCTGACTACTGTTCTTACATGATGATCATAGGAGAAGGAATTATCAACTCAAGTTCCAAGGTCTTTAACAACATTATTTCATTAATTAAACAATTAGTTTTCAAATAGAGTCTTGTGCTTAGTATGCTTTTTCCATCTGAAGAAGTCTGTTTGCAGATGAAAACGCTGGTTATTGCTCTGTAAAAGTTTTAGTGTGTATGTAGTGAGACCCGAAGGGGTATTTTCAAGTGTTTTAATACTTTTTTGAAGTGGAATGAACATTAAATACTTTTTACTGCATCAAGAGGCCTTCGTGGTCTTTTTCCAAAGTGCTTTGGTGGTTTTTTTGAATTCTTTAACAACATTCTCATCTTGGAGTGGTGTTGTCTATGTTGTATGCTGGTGGGAGGGGTTGTTTACCAAATGTGACAATATTGCACTTTTTAGCACTAATCTGAATCTATTTTTAGTACATCAGCTATTTACAGGTGTAAGTTCTTGCTGAGGGGCTTTGGCATCAGAAGGTGGTTTGACAATGGCTCACAAATTACAGTTGTCTACAACTTGCTTAGCCAGATTTCTTGACTCTTGGTCTGAAGATCAAAAAAATAAATTTTAAACAAAAGATGTCCTGGCAATGAAACTTGTGGGATACAACTGTTCGCCTTCATACACACAAGATACCTGCTGCCTGCTGCATGTGGGTTCTTATAAACAATTTTCTATTCTTCTTATTACATCGGAATCTATTTGTAATACACTAAGCTTGCTAACTGGGCTAGCAAAGGGGATGTTGTCAAATGCAGTGGCCAGGTAAATATATGCTGTGTGGACAGCAGGACTGCTGTCAACAGCCTGTGTTATTCTTTCAAAGAAATTAACTAAGTTCATTAGCAGGATCTACCCTTGGCAAAACCGAACTGCCACGGGTCTAGATGAAGTTTTTAATACAATAGTTTATGATGTCAGTTATATGCTGCATGGCTTTGCAAATAAGGCTTAGGCTGATGGGCCTATAATTCCTGGGGTCAAACCACAGAGAAACAAACAGTGGCTAAACCCAGGTAACATAGTTAAAGGAGTAGCTCTACCAGGGCTTATTAGTATTGTTTAGTAAATAAACAGCCATGTGTATTGTCAGGTCCCATGGAGGAAGTGTTTTAGTCTTGAAGAGCACCTTCAGTACATGTGTTTTAGTGATTATAGGGGGTGGTATCTTAGAGATTTAAGGACAGGTGGGCTTATGATAGTCATTTTTGGGGGTAAAATTTGCCCTTAATTTGTTTGCTAGGATAATGTTAATGTCAGTTGTATCACAGTATGTGGTGCCATTATTAGAGTTCAGAGCACTGTTAATTGTAATTTCTTAGTTTCCTAACATATTTAAAGAAGAATATGCAACTGTCCCAGCTTCAGATGATAACCCAAGTTCATGGGCTGCTTTAGTAGACCTAAGTTTTAAGTCAAATTTCAAGTTTGTCATACTCATTTTCTTCCATCAATGCTCTAAGGTCTAAACATTCATCTGTCTTGTTGACATAAACCTCAGCTACTTTTGCAAAACTTTCTGATTTCTGCATTGTTTCTTGTAGATGTCATGACATATACGCTGAGATTCAAAGAAATATCACGGCCAGAGCTATTTGGGCAACAGTGTAATGTGACAGAGACATGATAAACATTGTATTAGTGGCTAATTTTTATGTCTCTTAATTGAGCACTGCACAGTTATAGATAACCACATTGTCAGTTCACACATTGCAGTCACAAAGACACCAACCAACATGTGAAGATGCACACATGAGCATAAAAACACACACCTGGATACTCATACACACACAAACAAACACACTGAGTCAAACACTTTACAGACATCCAAAAACAAATGCAATCATTCCCCTACATGTGTAGACACACACACACACACACACACACACACACACACACACACACACACACACACAAACCTTTGCAGTACTTACCTGCTATGGTGCTTACAGGAATGAATGGATGTAGTCATACACTTTTCATTTTACTCCTGCATTTGGATGCAGTTTTCACCAGTGAAACTGATGAAGCCCTATTGACTGCCATTGCTGTAGTGCTACAGTGGTCTCCAAATCACTCTGGCATAATGCAGCGAGCAGTAGAGGTGTAGCTAGCAATTATTTCCCAGTGCCACCCCCCTTTAAGTTGAGCTAAAAAAAGAAAGAAAGAAAATAGTCTTTTCTCCTGCTACAGTAGTGCAGACCCAGGATATTGTATAGATATTTTTTTGGTGTCATCACTGCACTCCATGCACTACAAAGATTTAATTGCACGTTCAACAGTTATGTCATTTTGTTACTGTGTTTGGATCTGAATGGCTTCCAAAACCACTGAGTTTTCATTCACCTGAAGACTGTTTTCACATCCAGGGTCACAGTAATATATAAATGTCTCTGATCTCAGTGATTTCCTTATTATCCTTCAAATTATTTACTATGTACACTTCTACCAGCTTCTTTAACTCTTACTCAATCCTTTTTCCTTACAAGGTATAAAATTCTTCTATGTGGCTGTGCTACTGTTTTTTATTTCAATATATGTTTAATATACATAATACATGAATGTATTATCTATATATGTATTCATTTCACTCATATTTAATACTTAGTTCAACTAATGTGATTTTAGTATTGTAAAGTTTTTTAAGTGTGTTGGTACTTTAAATTTGTAACTCTGAATTTATTTTATTTTATGTAATTATTTATTTATTTACATTTGTTGACCGGGAGAGTCCGACTGGACACAGGTCCGTTTTCAGCAGAGGCCCGGGGAGAAAAGATCCACATTAAGTATTATTTGCATTATACAGTTAAAAAACATAGCATTTAAAAATAGTCATTAGTCCAGTTAAGGACGCAAGACAAGAAGAAAAAAGATGTAAAACAGCTGTAGAACATAGTACAATTTTAAAATATGGTGACATATACTAAACATGGTTACAAATGTAGTTGAGATTCATCAGTGAACAATTGATACAATCAGTTTTTGAGGTACATAACAGCCATTAGCAGTTGTTGCTACAAGAAGTTAGTATTATGTGGTAGGTAGGTGGGAAGATGAGTAGCCAAGCTTGCTAAGAGTAGGTTGTTGATAGGGGGCTGAGGGAGATAGTGGGTGGGGGGAGTGGATGATATTAGAGGGGGGGGTTGCAAGGGCATATCTGGCAAGTTTTGAAGTGTGATTTCAGTAAGGATTTAAAGTGGGTGCAAGAAGTTACAGAGGTAATTGAGGATGGGAGGGAGTTCCAGAGTTTGGCTATAGTGCAGGAGAATAATGCTTCTCCAGCAGAGTTAATGGCTCTTGTGACCTGTAGGAGGTTTTTGTGGCTGGATCTTAGTGGTCTCGTGGTTATGTAGGGTTGGAGTAGATTCTGGAGGGATGGGACTTTTAGTGGTTGGTTTATTAGTTTGTGGGCGAGTGTGAGTTGGTACCATTGAAGGAGGTGAGGGAGCTCTAGCCAGCCCAGTTCTGCTAGTGAGAGACAGTGGTGAGTATGGTAGGAAGCCCCTGTAGCGAATCTGGCGATTTTGTTGTAGCAGGTTTCGAGCTTATTTAGATTGCATTGTCTAAGGTTAGTAAATATTGGAGAGGCGTAGAGTAGGGTAGAGATAAGATGAGAATTTGCTACCAAAATTTTAGCTGCTTTGGTAAGTAGTTGCTGATTTCTATATAATGCTCCAATTTTTTCGTGCACTTTTTTAATGGTCATGGAAATGTGAATGTCAAAAGTTCAGTTTATTGTCTATTTCTACTCCTAGTAATTTGGTGTGTTCTGTAAGATGAATGGTGGTGTCTTTTGCTCTGATGTTAAAGTGAGAGCTGTCTAGGGTAAGTTTGGTGGGTTTGAAGATTAGTAATTTTATTTTGTTTGGGTTGAGTATTAGTTGGGCATCAGATAACCAAGTTTCAATAGAAGAAAATGCTTCCTGTGTGACGTTTTGCAGTTCTGGTAGGGAGTGGGCTGTGTATTGTATGTGTGCCATGTGTTGTGGCTGAGGCTAGATTATTGGTGAAAACAGAGAAGAGTAGGAGTCCCAGGATGGACCCTTGGGGAACTCCTATGGAGACTGGTAGTTGGGGGGATAGGTTGTCCTGTCAAACAACTGCTTGTTGGCGGTCAGATAGGTAACTCTGAAACCAGTTGATGACTGGTTGAGAGAAGGATAGGTTATTGAGAAGAGAGATGAGTTGTTTGTGTGGGACCATGTTGAAAGCTTTAGAGAGGTCTAGGAAGGTAGCTGAGGAGAGATATCCTGCATTTTTATTTTGTAGGATAGTGTTAGAGAAAGAGAGTAAGGCGGTGGTGGTGCTATGGTTAGGTTGGAAACCATGTTGTGTGTTGGAGAGGAGGTTGTTAGCAAGGAGGTGATCTGAGACTTGAGAATTAATGCATCTCTCTAGTATTTTGGAGAGTGGCGAGAGAATAGCTATGGGGTGGTAATTGGTTAGATCTGTGGAGGGGCCTCCTTTGTGTAGGGGAATTATGTGTGAGACTTTCCATAGTGTAGGAACACAACTTTCTGACAGAGATCTGTTAATCAAGAGTGATACGGGGTAGGCCAGAGCGTCAGCTGTAAGTTGAATGTATTCACCTGGGAGGTTGTCTGCTGCTAATCTGGTGATTTTAAGTTTAGTTAGTAGTTGTTTTATTTTGGAGGTAGGAACAGGAGAGAAAGAGAAGATAGTTGGGAGATTGTTAGTTTTAGTTGATGGTGTAGTTTTCTGGGGGGATTGTGTTGTCTAGCTAGTGATAGTACAGTTTGTGTGAAGTGATTGTTGAAAGAGGTAGCAATATTTTCAGAGGAGTAAGTTAAGTTAGGAGTGGGTGTAATTACTTTACCTGGGTGGAGGATGGAGTTTATTGAGGACGAGAATGTTATCACATAACTTGTGACTAAGCTTTAAATACAGTTCTTGTCTTTATGTTTAACTGGTTCTGATGATGTCCTAAAATAAAAGAGGATGCTTAATCAATTTTAAGGAATAAAGATTTGAAACACGTTTTGGTGATGTGTGCCAGTGTTATTTCAGCCCCAACCACTGATGCAACGTGAGCTATTTCTTCGGTTATTTGTGGCTTCTGGGCTGCATGGTTTCAACACACCATTTTTTTCATAATCCTATCTACATCTTCAGAGGCGGTAAAGAGCACTTCATTGCATTAACCATTACCACCGACTCATGCATTGAGTTGGCACAGACACCTCCCATTCACTTCCCCACAAACATACATGCATTCAAACACACACTCACACACATCCCCTTACCTTTCAGCTGCCCCTGGTGCCATAGAATGTACATGAATTTGCCTCTTGAACTGCCCTGTCCCTTTGCATGGACCCTTACAGCCAGTCACTAATACCAAATATTAGAGCTTCATACATCTTTATCATTCCCTTGCTCATTATTCTAGGGAGAGTTGAGAAGTATGGATGACACACGCACACACACACACGCACATGCACGCGCACGCGCACGCACACACACACACACACACACACACACACACACACACACACACACACACACACTTTCTTGTTCTGTCACAGACATTACCATGCAAACATACATTCAAAATACATCACATATTCCCTTTATCCAAACCCAGTTACTTGTTACACACCTGGGGACTCAACTGTATTGTGATCTCACCCACTGAAAGTAATGGATGAGTACAAACGTTTGACCATATTAATTAATGCAGCTACCAGATGTGATTTATGCAGCCAAGTGGTTCTATTAATCCCTTGGCTGCAGGCACGTTTGACAAAGAGCACATACCTCATTATGAAATGCTTCTGTCCTGTAGCAACTCATTCACATTTGTTGTGGGCAAGAGAGGTAGCCCCACCATGGTGCTGCACCTCTTCAAGATAAGCACAACTGCAGGGCTGTTTCTGAATCAGAAATGGTTACCGTGGGCAATAAAATGGGCTTACCACTGGTGTTAATGTTTTTGAATCCCAGGAAATATTTCAGTAGTATGTTTTACATTCTTATATTATTGCTGTTGTCTTCAGTTGAGTTTAATATTTTATAATTCAAATTCATTTGCTATTGTACAGATTTGCAGTGTTCAGACTCGGTCTTCTACATTTGTACATGCACTTATTTCAATTTCAATGTTACTTATTAGCAGTAGTTTGTTTGAATGGGAAGCAATTTAATCTGTGTTCTTTTTAAACATGGTTTGGATTTTTGCTGTCCATAAATATGACAATCATTATATTACTAGAATGTTGTGAGTCTATCAAAATTTTAACTTTTCTGTTCATTGTAGACAACCTCTTTTATAGTACACGTATGTCCCATCTTTGACCTATTTCTTACCATTTGACCTTTTTACTTTTTATTGTTCAGCTTCTAAATGATCCGCGGTGGTGGTGCTGTGGTAGCGTTGTCACCTCACAGTAAGACGCTGTCCGGTTCGACTCTCAGCTAGAGCGTCTTCTGCGTGGAGACATGTGTGAATGGGCATACCTTCATTGAAGGTTGTGCGTCAGAGCTGGCAACTCGGTACGTAAAAATCAACTGCCAATCATTAGCGGACTGGAGTTCCGCTGTGGTGACCCCTAAACGGGAAAAGCCGAAAGACACAACATTGTTCAGCTTCTAAATATGTACAATTTCCTTTTGATCTTTATTTTGCTCATTGTAACATATTGCATCTTATTTGCACTTTGTGTTATTTACTACTTTCCCTTCATTGTAACAATTTTATAAAAAGTTCAGTTTTCTTTATATCTTAAATATATCTTACATAATTTGTCTCTTGCTGATCTATGTGATTAATTACCACACAGTATCTACACATTTTTTCTGTTTGCAAAAGTCATTCAATTTGTTCATAGGTTCGTACTAGGCTATCAGCCCTAAGGCCTATACAAGCCTAGCCATAACAATTCCCTGGCTATTTCTTCCAACACTATTTACTTCCCTGGACCCCTGTCTAGCAGGGCGACTGACGTGATCCCCGGGGTGAATTTCCTTTCTCCCATCCAATCGTCAAGGTTCCTTTTGAAGAGGGCCAAAGAGACACTCTGCTTGACAAGTATGGGCAGTCTCTTCCAGAGTCTGGGGACTCTATGGGTCAGGAACCTATCCCTCCAGCATGTTTTGTTTATTGTGATAAGATTTAGATCCCTGGAGCATGTGGCTCTGAGGGATTGGGATTTCTTTATGTGTAGCATGTCCAGCAGCTCTGGGTTTGACATGGCCTTGTATGTTAAGCAGAGATCACCTCTGAGTAGACGATATGTGACAGAGTATAGCTGGAGTTTTTTAAGGCGGTCAGCGTAGGGCATCTGCTTTAGGCCTGTGATTCTTTTAGTGAGGTATTTCTGCGGCCTTTCCAGTTGTTCTATTCATAACTTTATACTTGATGATGCCTTTACTTTGCGTATATTTCTGACAATGTAAGAGATGTTGAACACAACAGTAACCTTTTAAGAGTCACATTATCTTGTCTGTCTGTATCATGTTATGTATCTTTCCTATGTACAAGATCTTCTATTTTAACATTTTACAGTTTGTACATTCATACTTTGCATAAGAGACATACAACTTCACGATAGGATCCATATGTTGTCCATCTGACTATAATACTATTTAAGAAAACCAAAACTTTGTACATAACATTACACCATGCAGACTTGTTAATTAACTCTTTAAAACAAAAATAAACATGCAGCTATTGTATCAGTTCCAATAAACAAATTAACCCCCCAGAACTATTTACAGGACAGGCAGCACACAGTTTCTCTTCTACTTCAATGCACCATTTTCTAGGTTAAGCCTCGTGTCATTTATTTATGGCTTCGTCTCTCTGTTCAGTCTTCTTCTCCTCCCCTTCTGGGTTGTAATAGTGTATCTAGCTTGATGCCAAAAGCTCCATTTATTCCTAAGCATAATCTTGTCTTTGTCTGACTGGACATTTTTAAGTTCTATTTCTCCCTTTCTGAGTCATTATTTTATGTAATTTATATTAGGAGGGTTCCTCTCTCTCTCCAATTTTTTGTTATTCCCTATCTAACCACAACCAACAACAATAATGATACTAAGTCTCTAATGTGATTTGGTTTTCTCACATATCACCAGCTTATAGTCTCTTCCTGAGTTAGTTTGGTCACACATTTTTGCATTCTTCTTTGAATACATTCAGTTCCTCACAGTCCCCCCAAAAATATGTAATCATGTCCTCCTTTCCTCATTGTCACACCCCCAACATTTTTCATCCATATTCAGAAACATTCTTCTCATTCTGTTCACAGTGGATAATACTTGTGAAGAAATTTCCTCTCAAAGATTTTGAACTTCCTAGCTTTTTAGTAGCCTATTTAGAGGCAAGACATACCCCTTCACATTCATCCCATGTATATTCTCTACCATATGTGCTTTCCCATCCTCTTTTTAATCCTGTGTTCCTTTCCATGTGCAGGTTAATTATACATCTGAATGCCCTTCCACAAAGGGATTTCTTCTGTTTCTGATCTGTTCTTCCCCCATTGCATATTCATCAAATGTTAGTATCTGCTGTCTATTGGTTATTCTTTTTCTGTTGTTATCCCTCTCATATCAGTCCTATACATTACTGATTATGTCTTTCTTCTAGACCAAACATGACTTTTGCTTCCTCCCGGTGGTTGCACCTGCTGACCATATTTGTTCCCAAAATCTTGGGTCTAGATCACTTTTCTTTCATAATGTTGCTGCAATGTCTCTTTGTGCATTTTATGTTGAATTAATAAGATATAGGAAGTATACTCTCTTTCCATTCCCCACTTCTTTTAATTTTATTGTTTTCATTTCAAAGTTGCTGAGATGGTTATTGAATTTCTGCTCAAGTTAATTTTTTATGTCTGTACTGGTTCTCTTATATCTTGTCTGCCCTCTTTTTTAGCCATAGCCCTTTCCACTTGGGTAGAGTCACTGTCTTGTATTGAATAAAAGACTTTTAATTACATTGCCTAAGATACTCATTTAAATTGGAGATTCAAGTCCCCATGCTGTACTGGGAGTATTAATCTTTTTCATTTTACTCTCTCTGCACCTCCTCCCATCCCAAATAAATTCCATAAGTTCTTTAACAAGTTTTATCAATATCACCTAATGCAGCTGACAGTTGTAGGCCTACCCCATGTATAAATCTAAAAGTACTAGAAACATTTTTATTCCATGCACTTTACTATCTAGTTCAATTCCAAATTAACTTCCATTTCCTTATTGCAAATATAATTGGAATAAGTGATTCTTCCTAGGCCTCCCTGGCTGCTCTTTTGCTCTTTATCCATAATCCTATGTATTGTATCCTGTTATGACCCCAAAGAAATGGGAAAGTTTGTATCAAGTCCATTGAAGGGATGTAGTTTACGAGCATGCCTTTTGGTTTTTGCTCATTTATTTTATACAGTGCTAATGAATTATTTCATTGAAGCTTTTAGAAAATGTTCTTTATATGTTCATGTCTCTTTCTGGTTTTGTAATGTAAATCATTACATTATCTGCAAACATAGAAATATTTTCCTCCAACCAACAGATTTTGTATCCATTATTGCTTAGTTTCTGATTTCTGTTGCCAGTGGTTCCAAGTGCAGCACAAACAGTAAAGATGAAAGTGAGCAGCCTTTTCTTGCCCCCCTCCAGTTAGATGGAATTATTTTTTTTTATTTTTTATTTATTCTTTGTTGACTGGGTTAGTCCCACAAGGCTCTTTTCAGGAGAGACCCAAGGTGGTATTTATACTACTAGGGGAAATTTGGCCAGGGCTTGTCATTGTTTCAAATGGAACTCATTTTAAATGAGTACTTCCTGTTCCTTTTCCAGGTGCAGTGGCAGCCCAGAGAAACAGGGAGGCAGATGGAGAGAGAAGAAAATAATGGGGTATTGAGAGAAATGGAGGGGAAAGCCAATTCTGAGACCAAAGAATGTGTGCAGGATTCTGAGGAGATGCTTCAAATAAATGTGTTTGATGCAGAGGATTCGGCAAATAATGGATGTATAATTACAACTCTCCAGTTGGGGGGTTTGCAGGATGATTTACTTAAATAAATGGTGCTACAGAGTGAGC
Organism: Protopterus annectens; assembly: GCF_019279795.1. NCBI lineage: Eukaryota > Metazoa > Chordata > Ceratodontiformes > Protopteridae > Protopterus > Protopterus annectens. The sequence continues at coordinate 795,248,951 of NC_056731.1, forward strand.
CAGAAAATGGAGACATTTCCTAGGAGAACATTGTGAAGAAAATACAAGAGGATGCAGAGGTCATCCTGAAGAATAGTGGTGAGATGGAAAAGAAAACATATGCAGAGAAAGTAAAAGAAGGCAAAAGGGGAGCAGCAGAAAAGAAAAAGGCAGAATAAAATGAAAAATGGAAGTATGTGGTAAGGATTCAAAGTACAGTAGACAAAGACATAGGTATGAAGTGTGAGACAAGTTAATAGCTCCTTTGAGTGCAAAAGCACATGAGGTAAGAGCATTTATTCTTCTTAGCAAAGAGACATTTTGAGACATTATATTTCAGGCTTTTTTCAATGGAAAATTTTCTTGAAGAATATGAAAAAAAGAAAGGCTGTAACCCTTTGATTTTTTATGTGATGAAACATTTAACATGGAAACAAAAAAGAAAATTCATGTACAAATTTGAACAGAGGTCGAAATAGAGACTTTGAAAAGACATTCATTGCAAAAGTTTATGATAAAAGGGACTTATGGATTGGTGGTTGGGAATGTAATACTTTGTTAAAAATAGAAAGAGAAAAAATTGTACATTACCAAACATGATAAATGTGGAGGGGGATAGGGGTGTAATAAAATACTGAGAACAACCAAAAACATGTTTTTTTATATGGAAAAGAAGGATAGCTGATAAGTAACTATGGTAAAAGGAAATTGTTATATTTGTGGGGAAATTATACATTGGGACATAGAAAAATAAAAAAAATTCTACTGGTAAAAGGGTAAAAGACAGAAAAAGAAAATTTGAAGGGACAATTACAAAAGAAAAAAAAAGAAAGGAAGCAGATGAAGAATAATATATACAGCTTCTTAAAACACCAACAGCTCGCTTATTGCCAAAACTGTCTCTGGGGACTGTCCACTTGGTGAAATTCCATAAGTTCACAGTAAACCAGGATCTGAATAGACTTACTAAAGTAAATCCAGACACAGCTATGAGGTTCTATATGTTCAGGACTTCAGCTAACTGTTGGGGTTTAGTATAATGGTTAAGGTAACCAAATTGATGTCACCAAGACTCAAAGCTAGTTCAAACAAGATGTGTAGAAACTACTTTTATTAGTTAAGAACTTTTGTCTGGGATAAGATATCCAGACTTCTTCAGAGCACTAAGCAAGAACAAATAAAAAAAATTCAGTCTTAAAAAAATACCAAAGTGATCATGTGACCAATTAACAATTACTGCATACAAATTAGCATTTAAAAAGACAGTAACAAGGTGATTCAAATCCAGTTCAAATAACTGAAAGCCAAACACAACAAATGACTGTACCTATCATAATCTTTTTCTAAAAGTGTTTTATGTTGTACATACAATACCAAATGGATTCCAACATATATTTTATATTTTAATTTCAGATTCTAAAGTTAATAAACTTTTCTGGTTAAACTCAAAGCTTGGCGGACCTAAGTTTTAATAAACTGCCAATAGCTATGTTGTCATTCAAACATGGCAGGACTGTATCACTCAGTCTTAATTGCCATAAAAGTTCCTTACATTCTATAATATTTTCCAAGGTCCACCCTTGGTGTTTGGTAGTACTTTTTTCAAATATAATAAATAAAAGTAAAATATGACCTGGATGTTTTTGACTATGTTTACACAAGGCATTGTTTTCTGGACTTTTTTAATATCATAATAATGCTCATAAATACATTTAAAAAGGTCCCTTTCCATTTTACCTTTATAAAATGAGCCCAATAAGGAAAATGGGGCTATATAAAAATATCTCTGGTATTACAATCACAGGATTTGAGGTTATAAAAATATCACTCCCCTTAAAAATATACTGACAGTCATTACAACACCCACATTTCTTGGTACCTCCAAATAAATCTTCAAAAAGAGTATTCATCCTATTTGTATTCTATTCAAATTAGTTTTTTTATATTTTGTTTTGTTTTATACACAAAATGAGTGCATTCATCCAAGGTTTCTAAAATCTCATCCTGAAATTTAAAGATACATCAACTCCTTTTAATAATGTTCTTCAGATCTTTAATATTGGCTTGAAATATTTGAAACAAAACTTTATTAAAATCCTTATTCTCACCTTAACATAAAGTATTGTTAATATTACTATTAGTGAGATTTGTGACTGAATTGTCAAGTAAACCTCTCCCCAGTAAGTACTGTACTATCTTGGCATGCTTGCAGATTTGTGTTTGCACTGGCATTCTCGCAGATTTATGTTTGTACTGGCTTCAGGTTTTGGTGACATCAGTTTGGTAACGTTAGTTTATGTTGGTCAACTGCTGCCTTGGAAATGATAATGGGTAAGGTCTTTGATTCTCACATTTAGGAGAGAAATTGGCTAGGCTTAGAGTCGACCATTAAGGCAGGTATCCTAGTGATTAGATATCAACTTATGAAACCATGCCTATAAGGAAAAGGGAAAATGAAAACTTTAGAGTACTGTGAATAGTATTAAGAAAGAAGAATATGGATTTTTGACTGGTGTAATACATGTGATGCAGATGTAATATTAGAAGACACAAGATTTTTAACAAATGAAGAAAGATTACAAACAGATAAACTATGGGGAAGAAAGATAATCTGGAATTTGGGAAATGAGAGATGTTCTGGAACAGTCGCAATCTGTAGAAATACAGTAAAGATATTAGATGCAACATTAGCAAAAAATGGGAAGATTAACAGTTGTAGATTTAAAATGGAAAGAACAAGTGTATAGAATTATAACATTATATGCTTGTATTAATTGTAAAGAAAGGTCAGGCTTATTTCATCAGATTTTAGACTGCAGTGATAAATATGAATCCTATAGTAACTGTGATTTAAGAGGCAAACTTAAAAAGCAAGGACATGATGTAAGAAAACTGTTAGAAGTTATTAGATGCAGTAAGTTAAAACTTTGGGACAAAAATCATGGACTTCCAAAAGGGGTATGTATTGAGCTGAAACAGATTATTTTATAGCATCAGAAGTGAATGGGGGGGTAGTTGAAATAAGATTTTTTGATTGCCTTGCAATATGGCTAGAGATAAAGGAAAACAAGGAATATATAAAAATAGGCAAAGGAATAAAAGGATAAATGAAGAAGGAAAGAGATTAGTAATACTGTTATGGAAAGATCATATTACTATGAAAACATTTTATAAAAATTGTGGATGATATTTAAGGAAAATATAAAAAATGTTTTTACAGTCATAATATGATGAGAGAAAAGTAGATAAAGAAAAATATAAAAGAACATATAATGACACTTTGGAAGATTTAGAACATAATGATATAAAGTACTTTGACAAAGAAAAAGAATGACATGAAAGAAATCAAGAAAAATACAAGAACTGTTATATAAGCAAACAAAAATATGAGAATTGTTATATTTTTTACAAGGAAAAGAGTAAGAAATATTAAGTTAGTTAAGCAGATTAGTAAAGGAAGATTGTAGTGTAATGAAATAATTAAAAATGAGAAAATGAACTCAGATGACTATTATGAATAGTGTAGTATGATATGTACAAGAAAAGTTTAAAGAAAAAAGAAGGTAGTAAAAAACACAAAGTAAAAAAGTTAACACAAATAGAGAATAAGGAGTTGGAAAAGGATCTTTCTTCATATGAGCTAAAGTATTAGGTTGAGTAAATATATATTTGGCTGCAGGACCAGATGGAATAGAGTATGAAATGTATAAAAATTTAAGGGATTGGCAAAAAAAAACTTTTTAAATTTTGAATGAATGGTTAAATGATGGTCTTATATATGAATAATTGTGTAGCAGAATACTTAAATTCATATGGAAGAAGGAAGATAGAATAAAATTAAAAACTGTAGACTGATAGTACTGAATAATAATGATTATAAGATCTTTATGAAAACTATACAAAAGAGTTTGAAACTAAAATTCAAAATATTATGGAAGATAAGTATATATAATATAAAGGGGAATAATAGAGAAATTGTGGATGATATTATGAATAGAAAAGAAGAAGTGGAAATCATAATATTAGACCTTAATAAGGCATTTGATACAATCTGACATGAAATCTTAGGGTAATAATGAAAGAATGCAATATAAGTACGAAAGTTATGAAATGATGTATGTCAGCATATAGTAACAATAAAGTAAAATACTTGTAAATTGCTGGTTAAGCCAAGAGGTGCATATGAAAGAGTAAAAATAGTTTTGGGGAAAACTATGTAAAGATTTTTGAGGATATAAAAGAAGTGGATAAAATAAACATGGATATTATTTTATGTGGATATTATAAGAATAGAAGTAAAGAATATACTAAAAGAATACATACGTTATGTTATGTTGTATGGAATGAAAGAATACATTAAATTATGTTTAATGATAAATAGATTTTAGCAAAAATAATAAGTAAAATCAGATGGTGGTTATGGAAAAAGTAGAGGGGGGTCTAATAGGGAAGAACATTTGACTGTAGGTAAAATTGTGAATATGTGTAAATATATTTGTATATTTAATATCTGTAAATATGTACATATGTTATAAATAAGAGTTATTTTTGTATATAAATAAAAGACTGCTAATCTTTGCAATAGGTGCCATAGGATCTTTTACATCCACCGGAGCTACCACAAACCCAAGAAGGTGGGACCTCAGTTTAAAATCTGAAGGATGGCATACTCAGGAGTGCAGCACTCTGCAGCACTCTCCTTATGCTGCACTACAGTGTTAGCAATCAATCTTTCTGGTGTGGGAATAGAACCCACAACCTGTTGCACCAAAAGTGAGTGTGCTATCTGTTGTATCACTGATACTGTTGGATAGGATTCCCCCCTAAAATATTTTACCCTGGCAATTGCTCCTCTATAAATTTTGAATACACTTTTGGGGAAACACAAATGAAGCCAATATTGATTTCAAGAATTTCCAGCTGACTATATCAAATGCTGTTTTAATGTCTAGACTTAACACTTGTACAGCATTTTGATATATTCTCCATCTGTTTGAAATATCATTTTTTTATATTTTCAAATGATGGTCTCCTTGCCACAAAGTCACATTAGTCTAGATTAATCAGACTGTGTAATATCTTTAGTACTGTTTGTCAGGTTGGTCACAAATACCTTATAATCATGGTTTTGAATTAAAATGGGACTATAAGAACATGACTTTGACCTATCCTTTCCATGTCAAGGATCTTTGTTATCCTTTTTGTTTTCTAGTGTTGTGTATATTCTGCCTTTCTGTGTAGATTCTCTTTTAATCATGATCAGAGCAAGGCTTTCTGTGTAGTCTAGAAATAGATGCATTTTTATGTGATTTATGTTTTAATCTCGATTACTGTCTGTAAAATTACACCTTAGTATTGTGTAAAATGTATCTCTACTTTGTGCTGTGCTCTTCAGCATTTCTGAAGCTATAGATTTCAATTTGGACATTCGTGGTTCAGAACATCTTTTTAATTGATCAGGCATATCTGTAGATGTGCCTGATCCAGAGTTTTTAGCTTTTATTGACTTTATATCCTGTTATGTAGACGAGCATGTTTTATTTTGGCAGTGCAGTAACATAATTCTGAAATCTTACCTAGTTTTGAACACTGTTGTCCTAGACAGAGACTTTATATATCAATATCAAATTAAGGTGAGCCTACTATTTCTCCTGTGCAGCTGTTCTTGCTTTGTTTCATTTAATTCTTTACACAGACAATGCTTGAATTGTGGTTAATAAAATATGTATCACAAAACACTTGTGTAGTACATAGATTATTCTACAATCACGATTGATTTTCCTTTCCATTTTTACCCGAGGAGTGTTAAGGAAAGGGGAGGAGAGAACAATCTCAGGTTTAGGGAATTCAAAACCAAGATATATATATATATATATATATATATATATATATATGTATATATATATATATTTTTTTTTTTTTTTACTTTGGCTGTATTGACTATACCAATCTGAGACTAATTTGGATACTGTTCCCTTTATTTGCCTCCTGAGGAATCTGTATGTAGAACAAAAACTGGAGTTAAAACAGACAATGGAATAACTGGTTAAAAAAATGGGAAAGAAGTTTGTCAAGTCTGTATATTGCCACCCTACACATTTCATTTATGGAAAGTATATCATGTGAAATGCTGGATTAGATGATTCAGATGCTGGAATCAAAACTGGTGAGAGAGAAAGAACTGCAGATATTCAGATACCACTCTAATGGCTAAAAGTGAGGAAGAGCTGAGGAGCCTTTTGATAAAAGTTTAAACAAAACTCACAAAAGCTGGTTTGTTGTTCAACAACAAATTTAAAATTATGTCAAATAGGGGATTCCAAGATGGTGGATGCCCTGTGAGCAGTGTTTCCCTGCAGCTCTCATTACCAGAAAAAATAATCGCTAAACAGCCATCAAAATAACAAGCAGAAACCCTTCAGAAGTGCCAAATATCATCTGTTGCAAAAAAACTGGGAAAATTAACAACTTCTAAGTTAAAAATACCTTAAAAAAAGTAAGTTCGAAAATTGAATACCTTAGAGCACATGTGCTGAGGCCTGCGGCCCTTACAGGAGAAAAGAATCTGCAAGACTTACCAAAAACATCTCAAACAACTGAGCAAATGGATTTACAAACTACAAAAACCAGGCTGTCACAAATTAACTCACCAGACAAAGAAATGGTTATTAAAAGGCAAAGAACAACTAAAATACAAGAAGCTTCAAAACTGAATAGTAAAAATCAAAAGCATCCTATAACATAAATGAACTGAAATCTGCAGCCCTACCAATACAAACAGCTATACAGGGTTTTCAGAACAGCTAACTGGGTTTGCAAATAACCTAGAACAAATAGACAAACGTCTTGATATAACAGAAGCCAAAGCTGTAAAAAATGAAATGAAAATAGAACTTCAGAATGAAGTAAAATCTATAGAAGCATCTATAGAGGAAATCCAAGAAAAACTAGTAGATCTTGAGGCAAGAAGCCGCAGAAATAATCTGCTAATAAGAGGCATACCTGACAAATATGAACAACACCAACTACAGGATGCTCTTATATAAATTATAAGTATTCTCCTAGAAGATAAAGAAATGGCAAAAAAAATGGACATTGAGAGAATACATAGAGCTCTCCACAAATCTCAGGACATAAGCAAGCCGAGGCAAGTGCATGCCAAATATCTTAACTTTCAACATGTGCAGATAATACTAAATGCAGCTAAAACTAAAAAGTTTGTAACCTGGAACGGACATACAATTACCTTTGCCCAGGATCTGCCAATGTAAATAAAACAAAGAAAAGTACTTTCTCCCTTCTGTGCATTCCTAATAAGCAAGAAAATCAAGTTTCAAATGAAATACCCCAGCTGCCTTTCCTTTCAATGCAAAGATCACAGATTCATGGTTAACTCACCAAAAGAAGCAAAAACAGAATTTCACAGGCTTTCAATGCACTTCCTGACTTGTGAAATCTCTGAGCATCAAATGGCAGTGAATCCATAACTTAAAACACAAAATGTGGCAAGCATATTCAAGAAACAAAAACAAAAAAAAAAAAATAAAATAAGAAATTCCTGTTTTCCTCCATTTTTAGCATTTCAACATTCCATCTGACACAGGAAGTTCCCACATTAACAGGAAGTAGACAATGTGCATGGAGAAGACAGTTTCAAGCTTCAGTTTCATCCCAGGATGCATTTCAAGGTGGCACACTTTCTATTTCCTCTGTCTGGACAATTCACAGAGCCTGCGACAACAATCAAGAAACAAAATGAAAGAAACCACTCCACTACATTGGAGAACAATGAAAACCAAGTAGAAATAGAGTGGAGACCTCCTACACTACCTAGAATTAATGAGAAGCTCACTACAAATCCCAAGACAGAATGCTTTTATTAACGCAAGGTTTTGAGGTAGTGTGTACTGCTACTATCAAAAAAACATATACCAACTGGACAACTACAACTGAAGACACAGCTTTAATAAAAATGATGATAAAAATAGCAGCAAACAAATTCCATGTAAAAATCAGATGAAAAAGGAAGGATACTGCGCATTTTTTGCAGGATCTTGATGAATTTGTGAGGTTGAATGATATCACTGATCTGCTATTGGTCACTCTGGATGTTAAAAGTCTTTTCACTATCATACCCAATGAGTATGGGATAGAAGCGATAAGGCAGAACTTGAGTAGTGATACATTCTCATTGAATCTAGATGTTTGTTTGGTCTGTACCTTGCTTGACTTGATTTTGAATAATAACGTGTTCCTGTTTGAGGAACAGTTATATCTACAGAGATGGGGGTAGCCATGGGCACCCCCTGTGCCAATTCTTATGCAAATCTAGTGATGCATTTTTGGGATGATAATAACCTGACTGTGAGCTCATTATATAAAGGTGTGAGACACTATAGATGGTTTGTTGATGACGTGTTCATTGTTTGGGAAGGTGACGTTGAGCCCCTTCTTCTATATATTGAATATTTAGAGTCTACCACAGAGTTTCTTTGGTTTACTGTCACCCATTCTTTTTTACATGTAGACTTCCTAGATGTATCAGTAACTAAAGATACAATAGGGGGCATTAACACCACACTGTTTAGAAAGCCATGTTGGCATACCAGCCTTCTATCTAGAGATAGTATGCATCCTGGACATGTGTTTTCAAGTGTAGTGAAAAGCCAATTCACTAGAGTGTCCAGGATTTGTAACAATGAGGATGACATGCAATGGGAATTTGATACTCTGGAGGCAATGTTTATCGATAGGGGATATAATGGTACTACTGTTAGGGAAATACATGATAGCCTTGAAGTTGATAGGCTGGGTGATTTTCAACCCTCCTTTGTGGAACAGAATGTTACCACACCTAGTGCTACTCAAGATCGGGCCTTGAAAGTCAATGCTCCGATTTTGAGAGTTAGGGATGATAACATGACCAATAGAAGGAAGACAAAATGTCATACTTCATTTATAACTAATTTTACCAGCAATAACAATGTTATAAAAAGTATCATACAGAAACATTGGGCTATCTTAACATTGGACACTGCAACGACTGGCTTATAGGTTCATAGATTAGTACTAGGCTAACAGCCCTTGTGGGCCATTTTCAGCCTAGTCATCTACCCCATGTGAGAATCAAACCCTGCATTTTATGTATGTAAGGTAAACACCTTAACCATTATGCCAACCTCCCACCCTACTTAGTAGGGGGCGCACCATATTTCATCTATCGAAGCAACAACAATCTTAAACAGTTGTTGTGCAATGATATTAAGTGCCCTGGACAGTCAAGTCAATGCACTAAGACTTATCCCTGTAGGTCTTGTAGTGTGTGTAGGGTTTTGACTAAACAACAAATATATAAACATCCCACTTTAGCATTTGAATTTATTCCCAGATTCTATGCAGACTGCACTACCCGCTTTATAGTGTACTTAGCAACATGTGATGCATGCCCCAGCTTCTATGTGGGCAAAACCATCCAACGATTGAGGGACAGGGTATACAAACATTTGTCAGATATGAGGAAGGGTGATATAAACAACGCCCTTGCCAAACATCAATCTGAATGCCCTGGACATGATTTTTCTTTTAGGGTGTTACAACATGTTTTTAAAAATGTGAGAGGTGGTGACTGTAACAACTATTTGGAGCAGATGGAGCTAAAATGGATTCTTAGGATGCAAGCTTATAAGCATCCAGGGTTGAATAGTCAGATTAATATCAAACCCATTTTGAGTGGGCGGAGGCTTAAGTCACATAGGAAGTTGCATTGATTGTATGAGGAAATTATGTCATTGTTTTTTGGTGCAATTTTCTCTTGTTTTTGATAGGTGAAGTGTTAGTTTAAAAATGTTCATGGTTTTTTAATTTCTTATAGGATCTGAAGAAGCTGTATGCGAAAGCGCTTGTCCTTTTTTATCTGATTTTTACATGGAATTTGTTTGCTGCTATTTTTATCATCATTTTTATTAAAGCCGTGTCTTCAGTTGTGGTTGTCCAGTTGGTATATGTGTTTTTTTTTAAGTTTAGTTTTCACCTGGAACCAGTACGCACTGATTATTTTCTTGTTTGTACTGCTACTATTTCTTTTCAACAGTGTCATAACTAATTAAAAAGCATTTCCTTGGAAAAGGATAAGAAATAAATGTACAATAGAATCTAAGGACACTAAACTGAAATCAATGACCCTGATATATGTATGTATATCATGTATATAATATGTATACATGTGTTTTTTTGAGTTTTTTTCTCTCTCATTACTGCATATATAATGGAATACTGCTGGCAAGCAAACATGTCTTCTAACATTAGGGAATATAACAGTATTAGAGTGAACAATCTCAGAATTATATGTAAACACTAATAGGTATGTAAACCAATCTCTGAAATAGATTTTATATATATATATATATATATATATATATATATATATATATATATATATATATATATATAGAGCTATCTCTGATTTATTTAAATGTTTAGCATGGTCCTTACTCACAATCTAAAGGGCTCTATTTAGAAACTGAGAGCAGGGATTTAGGATAGTGTGCTGTGCAGGAACATCCAAATCTTGAGTGCATTAGAATTTGTATTATAGAGTTGTGCTTTTAAATAATATCATAGATTATGTAAAAGTGTTATAACGTTACCTTATGCATGATACACTAATTGATGTTTTTGAAAGTTACATTTGTTGATTCTCTTCCCGATGAGGTAGATAAGTGATTAGGCATTAGGGTTTTTCTGGAGGGAACAGGTGTTGCAATAGCTATACTTAGACTAATGGAAACAGTTTTTAAAATAATTCAACAAAATATAATGGAAATCACTAAAGTTATTTTAACTATACCCTAAAATGTAGAGAAAGAATGTGGATAATTGATTCATGGAATGTAAAGGGACTCCAAGATAAAAAGAAAAGAAAACTACGTATGCACCTTCTTTTCTAATATAAGGCAAACTTAATCTTTTTACAAGAGACCCATATGCTTGTTGAAGACTGGGAAAAAGACAGAGGAAGAAAAATGGCTATTTAAAATAATAGCATCAGGCAATAGTACAAACTCTTAAGGATTTTGCAATTCTTATTAAAAAATCTTTCAGTTGGAAAATAGAATGTGTGGCAGACCAAAATGGCAGATGTTGTTACTTTGTTTGTACTAATACTCACTGTCTAAAACCTGTTCTATTCTTAAGTCTATATAGCCCATGTGTAAAACAGCAAGATTTTATTATTGAAATATATAATATCTTAATGAAATTCCCAAGCTGCTGTTACATATTAGGAGGTGACTGGAACATGGTTCTTAACCCAGCAACAGACAGATCTACTAAAAATAAAATATACAACTCCCAAATTTTATTAGCCCTAAAAGACCTAATAACAGATTACAAACTAGCTGACCCATACAATTTTAGTGACAGCAACCCCCCAGTTAACAAATATACATATTACTCTCCATGTTATAAATCATGGTCTAGAACAGATTTCTTTATGGTCTCCGAAATGCTTCTTGAAACAAAAACAGACTACAAGTTAGAACCCAGATTCCTCTCAGACCATTCTAAAATTACCATAGCACTGATCCCACCTAGCAGCAAAAACAATAAACCCAAATGCGCATCATGGTCCTTAAATCCAAACCTCTTGCAAAAGAAGGATGTAATCGAAGAAATAAATAATATACTACTGGAAATAGACAATAATCCTTTAGATAAGAACATACCATATGATGTGAGGTGGGCAGCTTCCAAAGCAAGAATGAGGGGAATATTAATTCAGAAAGCATCCCATTACAAAAAATATACAGAGAAGAATATAAACTGCAAACCAAGTTGAAAGAAGCTGAAATGAAAATTCAAATCAAATACAGCACAGACCTAGAAACACAGATGATAAACTTACAAAAAGAATTATACCTCTTACATTCAAAACAATACTCTTTTGTTGAGAAGATGCTAGGTAGATATGCTGACAGTGCTCAAACCCCTTCCAAACTACTAGCAAGAATAATCGCAGCCAAACAAGCAATACCAAATATAACAGAATTAGTCTATGAAGGGGGTAAATTTAGTACAAATTAATAATTTACAAATACCTTTGAAGACATATACAGGAACTTGTATGGACCACAAAAGCAAACTAAATTAGAAGATTGTACAAATTTCCTAAGAAATGTAACCTTCCCAAAAATAAATGAACAAAATGAAATGTTAAGAGCACCATTCACAAAATAAATTCTAGCTGAAACAACTAAATTAAAATAAAGGAAGGCACCAGGAACAAATAGCTTCATGAATGAATTTTACAAATCCTTTGCTCAAAACTTAGCAAACAATTTACTAAAACTATACAACCACATCAAGGAGTATGGCATTATAGATTCATACCTAAATGTCTCCAGAACTATCTTGATTCATAAGCCTAACTCAGAAAAATCAAATCCACTAAACTACAGACCAATCACACTGATAAGTATTGACATAAAAATCCAAGCTGCTATCCTATCAAATAGACTTAAAAGAATATTGTCAGTAATCATCTCTCCAGAACAAGCTGGGTTTATTCACTCTAGGAAAACCTGGGATAACACACTTACCCTAGATGTAATAATGAAACTGTGCAAAAAAGAAAAAAACCCAAGGTATGCCCTGGTGTTAGTCCATTAGATGCTAGCAAAGCCTTTGATAAAGTTAATCAAGAATTTATATTTGAAACACTGTCATTCTATAATATTCCAAAAGAATTCACTTACACAATAAGACAGATATACAAAATCTCATACACATCAATTAAAATAAATAAAATAGAATCCAAACCAATAAAAATAGTAAATGGCACAAGACAGAGTTATTCCCTCTCTCCATACCTCTTCAATTTGTTTAGTGAACCCTTATTTCTTCTCATATTCCAGCACACATATCATCACATACCAGAGCTTCTAAATAAAAAAATTGTCCTAACAGGTTTCACAGATGATGTCAATATATATTTTGAAACCACTAATACAGCCCTTAGTAAAATTATGAAATCTATTAAATATTTCTCAGAAGTATCAAACTATGAAATCAACACTCCCAAATCTAAAATCTTTCCAATTAATCCACTAGGCCATAAAAAATATGATTTCCTGGACACACCAATTCAAATTGACTACTCCCTCAAATACTTAGGAATACTTTTTGATCATAACCAGAAGTCAGTAATCCCAAACAACTAAGGGAAGCTATGGACACAAGTAAACCAAGACTTCTATAGATGGAAAAATATGAAGCCATCAACCTTAGCTAAGGTTGCAGTCATTAAAATGAATGTTCTTCCAAAATGATTTATCAGTTAAATGCAACAAACACTAACATCCCCGAAAACTTCTTTCACAAAATCTGCACAGAAATAACTAAGTTTGTCTGGTACCCGAAATCAAAAAGGATCAAATACTCTAAATTAATCCTGTCGAGGAAAGAGGGGGACTGGGTCATCCAGATTTCAAAACACTCTCCTATGGCTAAAGAATAGTCACCAACATGGGTATGGTCTGAACATGCTAAATCATTAAATATTAATCCCAAAGCCCTACCCTTTATCCAGAAAGTACAATTCAAGAAAACTGGATTACACAAATCATTAAGAAATAATATCATAATATTCTGGAAACTACTTGAATCTATAAACCTAGTGCATACTTTAACTCTTTTACAAAATATACATTTAAATTCTAATCTCTCATTAAATAACAATATGATAAATCTCAATCAATATCCACAAATTAAGAACTATGTCGTATGGGACATTCTCAAAATGAAAGATTATACCATAGAAGAGACCAGAGAAAAGATGAAGCTTAGCAAAAAACATATAATTCTAAGACATCTTAAATATCTGGCTGCCATGCTGGGTAACTTTAGCAATTCAGTACAAACATAGATACTACAACAGCACGGCTTCAATGCCTTTCTTATAAAAAGAAAATGCTTTCACATACAGTTTAATTATATCCATCAAATATCAATCATCTTTACTGTTTTCTGCCTACTGGAATGAGAAAAATGAAAAAAAATTATGGATGAACAAAAATCCAAAGCAATAGAAACTACACTAAAATTATCCCCTTTCAAGAGTTTAATCTATACACAATTGATAGTCAACAATAATGCCTACTACACACCAGTGATTTTAAACACATTTAATTCAAACTACTCTCCAAACTGTCCCTATTGTCCATCAGTGAATGCTGATCTCTTTCACATCCTATGGGGCTGTAAATTTACATACAAGTTATAGTGTTCTCTAAAGGTGAATTTAGAAAAAAATGGGTTACCAACAGTCAGCATTATCGTGGGAATTTGCTATCCTACATATAACCCCCCAAAAATTACTTAAGCAGAACGCACGGATATCAGTTACATTACTTGCACTAATGAAACTATATATCACCCAGAATTGGACAGATAGACCCAAACTATTATAGGAAGAATTCTAGAACAAAGCTACTAGATAGGTTACAGCACATACATTAATCACAACAGATAGTAATAAATGCACATATTTTCAAAAATGCTGGAGTCTCCTTCTGAACCACATTCTAAAAGAATGAATATTATTCAAAGAATCAACTCATCACATTGTATACAAAATTCCCCTATACTAAGTAAAGCATAAATCAAAGAAGTTTAGACAAGCAACTTAAGGATGAATCAAATACAGATACATCTCTCTCATCCTTCCGCCCTTTAGCTGCTGTTGCATCATCTGTAAATATTGTATATAGTGTGTTAGAGTTTACTACACCATGCAGTTAGGATAATTCTATATAATTTCCTGTTAAAATTTGAAAATAAATAGATGTGACTTAATAGAAATATGACCTGATTGCATGTTGAAACAAATATTACTTTGTATCTGACAATTTTCATGATTGTTTGTATTATCTACTGTAATATACTTTTGGAAAACAAATAAAAATAAATATGGAAGACATTATGTCAACTAACCCTACTGATTCTTTGCTGAGTGTGAAGAAGTGGAAATGATGACAGATGTTTAAGTTTCTGGGCTAAAAGATCTCTGCAAAAGGTGACCTGCGACAGTTGCTTCTTGGTAGGAAAGCTAAAGCAAATCTCAATAAAATTTCAGAGAGCTAAGGTATTACATTTTAAACAAAGTTACATTTAATTAAAACTATGGCGTTTTCCTGTAACAACATACAGCTGTGAGTTAGATTGTTAAGTTCACAACGGAAAACTGATGCTTTTGTACTATGGTGTTGGAGAAATCATTTGATAAAATCAGTCAATACTTAAGAAAACAATCCAAGATAGTTCACTAGAACCACATAATGTTAAGAAAAGATTAATTACAGAAGACAATGATACTGGAATCAAGCATAAAAGAAGAACAGAAGTCAGAGGACAGATGTCAAAACGGACAGAGCATTACTGAAGCAAACGGGTCTAGTGTGCTAAAATTCGTGAAGCTACAAAATGTTGGACTTGGCAAAATGACTGAACAGTGCATATATATATATATATATATATATATATATATATATATATATATATATATATATACACACACACACACAGAGAGACACACACAGACACATGCACATTATATTGGTCATTAAAAGTTAACTTTAACACTATACTGTACATGTCATATGCTATTAAGCTATTTTCATCAAAATGAATGTTTTTATACATGCAAGAACATTTTAGTAATAAACATTTTAGTTTTTAGAATCATGTTTAATTTTGTAATATTTGGATTCTTTAAAATACTACTAATTATTTAACCAACAACCCTGAATCAAGTGCACTTAGTTTCATTGTGTATCAATTCTTTCAAAGTGTTTTTGAAGGTTTCTGAGGTTTGATTGTTTTTAGCATTACTAGGCAGGTGATTCCACAAAGTAGAAAGCTATTTCTCCTACAGTGTGTCTGAACTTTGATTTGGATTTTAAGAGAGATTCAGCTGGGCTGTTTCTTCTCTAAGAGGATGTTTTATTTTCAGAAGGGGTGATACTTAAAGTTGTAGTATTTTGAAAATCAAGGTGCCAACTAGAATAGCTGTATTTGTAATGTACAACCAAATTAACATTGTAGAATATCACAATGATAATAATGTCGTAGGTCAGCAATTAATACAAATATGTATATTTTATTTTTCTGCTAATGACGTTGTTTTTGTACTGAGCAGAGGCACAGTGGGGATAGCCTGTAATCCAGTTTACAAATGAAATGTTTAGTTATAACTGTATGAACAACTCATTATAGATCCTATAACAAAATTTGAGTTGTGATTATTTTTTGTAGTGATGTTATCCCTATGAGTTGAAAAGTTAAGGTAAGGATCCAAAGTAATCCACAAATAGTTTTGCACCTTGACATTAGGGATATATTTTTGGGGTTGAAAATATCATTACATTTATTTTATTAATTTATTTATTTTAAGCTGATTAGTAGTCAATTGTTATTAAGCCATTTGAATAATTCTGTGAAATTGGTTTGTAGATTAGATGAGCATCACATTTTGTTTCCGTGAAACACAAGTGTTATCTGCACACATTATGATATTAAGGCTAGGCAGATCAAGAGTCACACTACTACTATGTGACAGCATGAGGCCATAACAGCAATACTTGGAGAACTCCAGTATCAAGTATCCCAATTTCTGAGTGATTTTTCAGCATATATTTAAATGCCACTGTCCTTCAGATAGTTTTGGAGCCATAGACTTTGCTATCTCCAGCATTTAATTTGTCAGTTTAAGGAGAAGGAGGTTGTGGCTGACTGTCTCAAAGGTCCTAGTCATGTCTACAAAAACCCCTGCTGAGATAAGCCCATCTCTGATATCATTATAGATAGCATTAGTAAACGAGAGTAATGCTATCATGATGATGCTAAAGACATTTCTGAAGCTGTGTTGCCACAGCTGTTAATATGTTTAAAATTTTGCTTGTGTAACAGTTTTTGAATATATTTGTGAGCAGGTAAAGATTAAAAATGGGTGTGTAGTGTGGGTGAGGAGATGTTTGGTAGTGTTATGACTATAGAATGCTTGAAGGCTGCTGGGACTATGAAAAATGTGAGGTACAAGTTGTAAATCTGAATAAAAGCTTCAGCAATTTTCTCATCTACCTTCTTGAGAAAGGTTTGATGTAGCTTGATAAATTCAACCACAGAGGAATTTAGTTTTGTTAGTAGAGATTTAGCTTGTTTGAGATAATGGTAAAGTGAAACTGGCAGTATGAGAAGTAAAGGGATATACTTGTGTGGAAAACAATCCCACATGTGCTTTAGGGTTGTAAGACTGGGAAGAATTCCGTTGGCAATGTAATTTATGGTAGAGACTTGGCAGTCTATATAATCATTAGCAAAGTTAGTTTTGTCATGGTTTGGCTTATTTGTGGGTTTGTCAGAGAAATCAGTAATGTAGTGAGCTGTTTTATTTCCTTTCAAAAGAGTATGGGTTTTGTTGTAAAGATTGTTTGTGATAACCCATACACAAAACTACAAGGAACTCAACAGTGAAACTAAAAAATGTCCTAAACTTGGCCCTTGTGAGTGATAATTTATTTAACAAAATGCAGCACTTTTATCTGAAAACATAACTCCAGGGACTTCATCAGAGTTTAAAAAACCAAACCATATACTTAAATAAGCACTATCAGTCAGTCATGTAACACAGTCACTCAAACATGCTAATTTTCAAAACAGTTAATCAGTCAAAATACATTAAATGCAATCCCGTCTCCCATAGGAGACTTAAGTTAAAAACTTTTTAAAAACAATTCATTTATATTGTAATGTAAAATATATTGTCAACACACTTAAATTATTATTGTGATCATTGCTGGAGAAGACGTCTCAAACTAATATTTTAAAATACCATGAAAATTTCAAAGCAGTATCCTTAAGAATACTAACCAATGAAAGGGACTCATTAATACCTGACACATTACAAGTATTAAGATGTAGCTGCCACATCAATTCCATTTGCTCCAGCACATTCTTGAAATCCCCACCTTTCTCAATACTGACAGCATGGTCAATAACAAAAAAGATGAATCTTCTAAGATGACACTTTCTTAAAAGCAAGATTAAAGTTCAAACAGGCTGTAGGAGAAATAGCCTTCTGCTCTGTGGAATCACCTATCAAGTAATGTTAAAAACAAAGCATTATTCTATTTGTCTTTCTTAATATCATGTAGGTGCTCATAAATTTTCTTCTTCAATTTCCTGTTGGTTGTCCCCACATAAAATGCTATACATGAGATACAGGTGGCTAAACAAACCATTGCATCTTCCAGCCAGGACACCATAAGGTCCTACTGTAACCTTCAACACTTAATGCAGGATCCGTCATTAATAAACTTACAATATTTACAGCACCCACATTCTCCCAATTTTGCCCTAACAATTTTACATAAGCTGACATAACCACTTTCCAAATAATTTTCATGTTCTTACCCTACTATATGTAACCAGCAGGGAATCACTTAATGCAGTTTTAAGTTCAACAGGGAATATTACATTTCACATCTTCTTAAATATATTAACCACAAATAATGCATCTCTCTTGTATGGTACAACCATGTCCCCTTTTTATATCCCTATCTTTCTCAGAAAGTTCAACTAGTACCTCATTCACAACATTTTTACACACACTTGGTTCATTCCCACCAAGAATAGGGACATACCTAATAATCTCTCCCTGACAATTTAATCCCTAATTTCCATTAATAGAGGGCCTGTGTAGCATTTATCTTTAAATATATCAATCAATTTATCTAAATCACAAAAAATTTTTGGTTATCATAAACTAATCTCAAAAGACACACCATCTGCCCTATGACTATATTTCTTTTTTGGAAAAGGAGATGACAACTGTGATAGTGCAAAAATGAGTTAGAATATGTCTCCATGAGGAAAATGTTAGATAAATATCTCAGTTGCACCTTATTCTTACTAAAGACCCGGTTCAAGGCTCCCCTGCAATACCCGGCTACAATTCTTACCACACTTTTCGGCCACAAAACCAAGACCGAAACACTAAAGGTGGAGGAATGTCCATATTCACCAAGGATATTCACACCTCCAGGCTAGTTGCCCAACACAATGCATCTGAAATTCTCCAGGTGTAACTAACACTAGGTAAGACTGCAATCCAAATTGTAGCTTGCTACAGATCCCCCACCATGCCCCAAGATTCTCACTACACCTTTCTAAACATACTGGAAAATATTAAGATACAACCAAACACCCTAATACTGGATGATTTCAACTACCCTGCCAATAATTGGGAAAACTATTTGGGTGCCAACCCCTTTTCCCAACGGTTCTTGGAATTCATAAATTCCAACACCCTGGATCAACTAATCCATTGTCCCACCAGGGGCTCCAATATCCTAGACCTGGTCATTACCAACATGGGAGATAGATGCTCCACACCAGTGGTCACCCCCTCATTGGTCAGGTCTGACCATAAGCAAATCACCCTTGACATCCACATCCCACCCCCACCCTCCAATAAGGAAACCTCCTTAAAAAACTTCTCCAAAGCCAACTTCATGCTACTGAAGTCAGAAGTGACAAACTTCACAACACCCATGCAGACGGGATCTGGAAGTTCGACTGCAGAATCCTACACTAAGGCACTGTACGAGCACATCCACTCGTGTATGAATCGTGCCATACCAAATAGAACCAAGATGCTCTTCTCCTAAAAAAGGAAGCCAATCTGGTGGTCCCCTGCTATAAACAAACTATACAACAGAAGGAAGAAAATGTTGCAGAAAAGAGGAAAATCCCAGGATGCAAAAAAAACTCCCTCACCAGCCTCAGTAAGAAGCTGAGATCCCTCATAAAATCCTCAAAAGCTAGTTACGAAAATAAAATTGCCAAAGATTCCAAAGACAACCACAAGGCATTCTATAGTTATGTCAAGAATCTAAATGGTAATGCTCAGATCTGCTTTCAGCTACAACAGAATGGCATTAAATATACTGATCCCAAGGATATTGCCAATATCCTGGCAGATCGATTTAGTGCCAACTTCACCCCCCCCTCACCCCCTAAAGGGCCCATCTCAATATCAAAAGATTGCCAAATTCTGATAATCACAGCCACACAGGTAGAAACTGCACTCTCCAAAGCTAAGAATACAGCATCCATGGGACCAGATGACATCCCAGGCTGTGTACTACATGAACTACAAAATGAACTGGCACCTCACCTAAGTGTCATGTTTAATCATAGCCTCACCTCAGGCTTCGTGCTCACTGAGTGGCGCACAGCTACAGTTATCCCGATCCACAAGGGAGGATCCGCCTTGGATCCCGGGAACTACTGCCCCATCAGTCTGACAAGCCTGATCTGCAAGAGCATGGAACGCATTTTCATGGAACTTATAAACAAAGACATTGGCAACCTTCAAACACTGGACCCCACCCAGTTTGGGTTTGTGAAGGGCCGATCTTGTCTCCTGAATCTGATTGAGTTCTTTGAATCAGTCTCTAGAGTTGTGGACGAGGGTAAGGTGGTCCACACAGCCTATATGGACCTCACCAAGGCCTTTGACACCATCCCCCACTCTGGAATCATAGATAAACTTACTAAGCTGGGCATAAATCCCTACGTCACTCGATGGGTTGCCAACTGGCTTACTGACAGAACCCAGACTGTAAAAGTAGCTGACTCCAAATCCAGCTCCAGACAAGTGACAAGTGGAGTACCTCAGGTTTCAGTCCTGGGACCACTCTTGTTTGGCATGTACTTGTCTGAATTACAGGCAACACTAAGGGACTCTGGCTAACAAAGTTCACAGATGACTGCAAACTGGGAGCCATTATTGAATCCCCAAATGATGTGGATATTCTACAAAAGGGCCTTACAGAAACAGATGCCTGGTGCCAGAGCCATGGGCTCAAGCTTAATGCCAAGAAAAGTATAGTTATCCGCTTTGGAAAAAAATATGTACCCATGAATTACCACATAGGTGGCAGGACACTAAACATCAAAAGTGTGATGAGAGACTTAGGGACACAGGTGGACAGTGGTCTCACTTTCGATAACCACATCACCACAACAGTCAGAAAATCCTTCTATGTGGCACACCTCATCACTAAGGGCTATTCATCCAAAAAAAAGGAGGTCATTGTCCCACTGTACTCATCCCTCATTAGACCCATTATAGAGTATAATGCCCCATTTGGTATGTACCTCACAAGACATCTGCAACAGCTGGAAAGGCCACAGAAATACCTCACTAAAAGAATCACAGGCCTAAAGCAGATGCCATATGCTGACCATCTAAAAAAACTCCAGCTATACTCTGTGGCATATCATCTACTCAGAGACGATCTCTGCTTAACATACAAGGCCACGTCAAACCCTGAGCTGTTGGACATGCTCCACTTAAAGAAATCCCAATCCCTCAGAGCCACACGCTCCAGGGATCTAAACCTTATCATCACAATGAACAAAACATGCTGGAGGGATAGGTTCCTGACCCAGAGACTCCCCATATTCTGGAATAGACTGCCCATACATGTCAAGCAGAATGCCTCATTGGCCCTCTTCAAAAGGAACCTTGATGATTGGATGGGAGACAGGAAATTCACCCCGGGGATCATGTCAGTCACCCTGCTAGACAGGGGCCCAGAAAAGTAAATATTGTGGGAAGAAATATCCAGGGAATTGTTATGGCTAGGCTTGCATAGGCCTTAGGGCCGATAGCCTAGTACCAACCTATGAACCTATAAAGGTGATGTCAAGGTAATTGATTCTATCCATATTGTAAGCATAAGTGAACTTAAGAAAACAATGTTTGTCTGAACAAAACATGAAATTATGAACAAAGTTCTTTCGGAAAGAAATAGAAAATATTCCCATATTCTTGGGAATGAAACAATTGTGTGTAGAAATGTTAGTTGAAACATTGTCACCAGGAGGGATGTAAAGAACAGAAATACATATTTGTTTATAGTTGTTTAACTTTAGAAAAGTTATAAGAAACTGAATTTTGGTATTGGTTTGTTGTAGGGGAAGTGTGGTAGCTGTTGGGAATTATTAAAGCAGTACTGCCACCTCTTTATATGGTCATGACGGATGACATTATAGCCTGGAGGTGCAATTTTGGAGTTGTTTATGCTAGGTTTAAGCCAAGTTTCACTGGCTAAATTTTAGTGACAAAACCAGGTAGTTTATAAAAATGCCAGATCTATTGATCTTACATAAATGCTATGTTTTAAGTTTGAAACCAATCTAAACACTGTATGAAAAAAAGGAATAAAGTGCATCATTACTGAATGAACACTGTTTGTGCTAATGACAGCTTACGCCTCATGAAACGCTATTTTAAAACCTTTAAATTATTGCTGGTCAGGGGTTGGATGATATTGCAAAAAAATGTGGAAATTTGAAAATCTTTCTGCTCCTGTACTTTATATAACTCAGTAAACTGTCTTTTTTGTGAAGCTAATATATGCCAAGATATAACTCAGTTTTTATACCTCTGAGAGGATAATGCTTTATGCCTAGGCAAGTTGACTTTAGAAACAAACTAACTACTTTGTGATCTTTAAATCAGCACTGTGCTTGGGCTGGGTGAAAGTCACAAGTGGGATGAATTATGAAAATGTTTAGCTACTGCAGTTTTTTTTAATAGCTGAAAGCATTTTTTTGCCTTTTTGAGGTAATTTCTACAAGTACACAACTAAGTTTATGTATGTTTTGTGGATATTAGTTTTAGGCTCAAGGCCATTTATTATACAATCACATTTAGAATGTGTTGATTTTGTGTGGAAGATATATATAATGTTATCTTAATATTCTGGTACTGTGGTTACTACTGTGAGATGTAGAGTCCTCTGTTAAAAATTACAGTTAAGCAAAAAACAAGACACTTTCCTTTAACATACCAGATATTTGGAAATTGTATTGCTCAGTTTGGTTTATTAGTACAGAATTATTTTTTGACAGCAACTAAATATTGTTAATGTGTTGTAAAATCCAGCTCTTTTGACTTCAAGGATGTTAAGAAGCCAGGCCTGTGTATCAAGAACAGCTTAGGCTTTTACAAATTCATATTCATTACATTGGAAATACTTGTCTGCCCATCTCAGCCTCTATCACATTTTTTTTTTTTTTTTTTGCTGTTGATCTTTCTCAGCTTTAGTGTCCTTTTGGGTAATCCTTACTTCACATTATGAAGCCAAAGTACCAGCGTTTTAGTTTAACTATCAGGTTTTCCAATGAACAGTCTTGGATTTATTATCTAACTCAGTTTTTTGCAGTCCATGGAATTCTCAAACATTTTCTCTAGTACCAGAGATCAAAAAACATCAGTTTTCCAGAATATAGTGTTACTTACAGTCCAAATCTAACAGACATATTTTAATACTGGGAAAATCATTCATTTTATTGTATGGACATTTCTGGACAATATAATGTCTTAGCTCTTTAAAATATTATCTAGATTTGCCATAACTTTCCTTCCAAAAGAAATTTAATTTCATGACTGCAGACATCATTTGCAGAAATCTTTGAACCAAGGAAAATAATGAGTCACTGCCTCTCCTTCTTCCTTTCTAGTCACAAACAACTGAGAAGGTTAGATTATATAATTTTAGCTTCTTTTTATGTTGAGTGACAATCCAGCATTTGTCTCTATTTTCACCTTTATCAATAGGCACTATATATTTTCCTCATTTTCAGCCATTGGAGCAGTACCATTTGCATATCCAATACAGTAAATATTTCTCCTAGCAATTTGGCTTCCAGAATCTGATTTGTCTAATGTAGCATTTTGCCCAATATATTCAGCATAAACATTTCATTTTCAGTATAACAGTATACAGCCTTGTCTTATTCATTTACCAATCCTGAAACAGTTTGTTATTCCATATGCAGGTTTACCAGTTGCTCTCTGTTCTGCATATGGATTTTTAAGGAGGCAAATAAGGTGCCTGGTATCCCCACTTCTCTAACCACTTGTCAGAGTTTGCTATGATCCACACAGTTAAAGACTTTAGAGTATAAAACAACTAAATATTTTTCTAGAACTCCTTTGTTTCCTCCATTACCCAGTGGAAGTTGGCAATTTGATCTCTGGTGCCTCCGCCCTTTTTAAAACTAGCTTTTACATCTGCCAGTTCTTGACCCAAACACTGCTGGAGCCTAGCTTGCAGAATCCTGAGCATTACCTTGCCAGAATATGATACAAGTGTAACTCTTTGGTAATTTGCACACACTTTAGCATTGCACACTTTTTGAATTAGAATGTAGACTGACCTTCTCCAGTGTATGGTCTCTCCTTCATGTTGTCTAAATTTGCTTGGATGTTTCAGGCAGCACTGTAATAGCATCATTTTGCAGGATTCTAAGCAATTCAGCTGGAATTCCATGACTTCCTGCAGTCCACTTATTAGTAAAGCTTTCTAGGGCTTATTTCACTCACCAGAATGTCTGGCTGTACAGAACAGAACAAACCATAGTATCAACAATGTTAGAGCCCTTTTATGTAGTTCTTCTCTATACTCCTGATAGTTTTTTATATCTTCAGCTTCTGTTATGTCCTGCTCATGTTTGTCTTTTATTATGGCAATTTTTACATGGATGATTCCCGTAATATCATCAATCTCCTTGAACAGACCTTTTGCCTTACCTTTCTGTTGCCTTCTTAAAGTTCTTCAGACTGCTGATTTAGATATGCCTACTTCTCTCTCGTTGTTATTTTCTGAAACTCTGCATTCAGCTTGAGATATTTTCCTATGTCAAGTGCCTTTTGCTCTCCTCCTTTCTTTATCCAATTCTAAAGCCTCCAGTGATACCTGCTATCCCTTCATAATCGTCTTCATATTTGGAATATTTTTGACAACACCGAATGGTCTGTATTAAGAACTGCTGTCTATAGGTCTTCAGGTACTCTATCCACCATGTTTAATTCCTTAAGTTATTCTTCACCTGCACCACATATTTAATTGGAAAAGTCGTGAGCTTGTGTCTCACTGTTGTAGACAATTTTCTTGTTTTTTTTTATTCTAAACTTTGCAATAAGAAGCTAATGGCCTGAACCACAGTTAGCACCAGGTCGTTTTCATATAGATCTTTTTCATATTTGACTATGTAGTCAAATTTTTGGTAGAAATCTACTAGTCTATGCCCCACTTCATACTCCAAGGCCAAATCTGCCCATTAATCCAATTGTACTTTGACTATCAACTTTAGTACTCTGATCACCTGTAACATCTTTTTTTTTTTTTTTTGCACTATTTTTAAAAGTTTCTCCTCCTCAGCATCTGTAGTTAGAGGATAGACTTCTATCACTGTAATGGTGAATGGTTAAACTTGTAGTCTGAGATCATGGCATGATTTTTTTTTTTTAGTTCTAACCAAACACTGAGTTTGACACTTTCACTATCAATGGCAGCTATTCCATTTCTACAACAAGATTCTTGACCACAGTAGAATATATGTAAAGTGACCCATTACAGTCCATTTTAGTTCACAGATTCCTATGCTGTCAAAGTTTATTCTTGTCATCTCATCCTTAACCATCTCGGTTTTACCTTGGCTCATTCTTCTTACATTTCAGGTTTTAATGGTGTATAGTTCTTTGTAGCATTGGACTTTGTTTTTATTTCTGAGCACCTTAGTAGATGGAAATCCTTCTGGCCTTAATCCATCTGTGTCATAGTCTATAGCACTACTTGTACTTGTCCTCTGTTCTTCCCCAGGGGTTCAAATCTTCCAGCAACATTTTACACGTCTCTGATTGCTTTTGTCCATATGGTTTTATTGTCAAAAATACTTGTGTGGATTTGCCACAGTCTTTTCCAGGGAACCATCCTTTGTCTGATCCCTCGGATAGCCCTACATGCTACTACAGCTCATAGCTTCACTGAGATAAACAAACCCTCAGTAGTGATCAAGAAAGAAGTTCAACTAAATATCTTCACCTAAAAATGATGGGTGAAATTGGAAGTGACCTTATACATTTACTATACAGGCAAGGGGTGCTAAACAAATTATTTTTTTTATTTGGCATGTATTATGTGGCAAATAGAAAAAATGGGGGCAGAATTTGTCAAGAATGCAAGTTACTTTAAGGCTTTAAAATAAAATCACTTGATGCTGTCACTAAAAATATAGACAGTGTGGTATAATCCACTCCATTAAAAATGAAAAAATGTTGATGAGTTGGCCGAGAAAAATGCCTTCTATATACTCACATGAGGAACTGTTTCTCAGGCATTGTTTTTAATGCTTTTTGTAGATGCATTTGAATTATTTGTAGTCATTATGCAGATTTATAATAAGATATAAGTTCACACCATAGAAGGCAAATGTGCTGGTGTCAGCAAAATGAAGAATAAGTCCAGTAAAAAGTATGGCAACACACAAACCAGGCAGTATATTGAAGAATTCAACCATATAATACTAGTTAAAAGCTTTTAATGAAGGAGGTAAGCGGTTTTACACAACAGTTCATCAGACCAAACAACCTTCAGGGTGTAGTCCATTTAAATACAGCGCATCAACCAATCAACATGTAGACAACTTAATTACATTAATTTAAAGTGGAACTAGCCACAATTTCAATATAAATTCAAGTATAACAAGAAATAAAAACATATAATGTATAAAATATAAAACTCGCATATATGTATATATACACAAAGAAACCTATGTGGTGCATAGGAGTATGTGTTAGCCAACATCCTTGAATGGTATATATTGTTTTATTTTATTTTACTGATAGTCTCCTTGATTTTAAAGTGGGCTTGACAGAGGTTCCCTCATTTAAGCCCTTCCCTGTATCTGCCCTAAGTCTTATAATCCATTTGGCTTCCTTGCTCTCAGTCATATTCCTAATATCTCCTTCTCGAATTGTAGGTGCAACCCTATCTATAACCATAAACCTAAATCCATGACCATTTCCTGATGTCACCACATGTTTCGCTTGGGCATTGTTGGCTGACCTAATTCTCATATTGTAAACATGTTCTCTCATCCTCTCTCTGAGGGACTTGTTCATTTAGCCAACGTAAAATGATTCACATATTATGCACTTGGCAAGGTAAACCACATGAGATGTCTTACAGTTGGCATTGATCCTAAATGTATATTGTTGCCCTGTATCTGGATGTATAAATGACCCAGTAGTATCAATATAACAACAAAAATTGCAATTCCCACATGGATGCATACCAGTAGTTCTTTCACTACAACTACAACCCTCCTTAGGATGGCATAAAAGCCTTTTCAGGTTATGTTTATTTTTATAAAGGAAGGTGGGATGTTCCCCAACCACTCCCCTAACTTCTGGATCTGTAATCAGCACTGGCCAATTCTTGTTGATAATGTCCATGATCGGTTTAATATCTGTAATGCAGAACATGGGTATTTAACCTGATTAGATGTAACTTTATTATTATGGTAAGTTGTGTCATCACTTGTAGGAGAATAATACAGTCTAGCTCTATCTAGCCTAAGGCTATCGAGTTCTACAAGGTTCTCTCTATCTCATACATACATTTAGAAATGTTATTAGGGGGCAAGGAATGAGAGCTTCTAGACTGAATGCCACTGAAATGGGATTTCGTAAAGAGTTGGTTGGTCTAAAAAAGAGATTGAATGCCAGGGGTTATAAACCCCATGAGATAGAGAGGAACCTTGCCAGACCTGGGGGCCTTATTAGAGATTATTCAAATGCAGTGTGCTAACTTTTTCAATGGACTCTTTCAATATTATGAGTATGCTGAAACATAATTGGTTTATAATTTCCTCCAATGTTCAGCTGAATAATTTGTTGGGTGACAAACCTGTTATTGTTTACATGAGGAACATCAATTTTAAGAGTTTTATGGAGAAGGGAAATGAATACAAAACTAATAGTTGTAGGACTGACATTAGGGGTATATTAAAATGTGGGCTTTGCAAAATGTGCCAATATGTCCAAACAGGTGTGAGTGTAATTGTTAATGGGCATACCATTAACATAAGGGGGGAGATATAACAGTGACACCAATTGGGCTATTTATGTTGCTGCCAGATATATCCACCCTTCTACATTGGGAAAACCATCAGAAGGATAAAATATAGGTTTTACGAACACATAAGAGATATTATTAGGAGTAAGGACACAAATGCTTTATTTAGACATATCAAAAGATGTCCATCATATGTTTTTAAATTTACGGTTATAGAACAGCTTAAAAGGGATGTGAGGGGCAGGATTATTGAGGATCATTTATTGGTAAGGGAGCTCTTATGGCAACTTAGGTTAAATGCCCTGGTAGTTCTTGGCCTTAATGAAGCGTGTTCTGTCATTCCTATTCTGGATCTGAAGATCTTTGACTATAAAATAAGGCTTTTTTATAAAAGTTTTTTTACAAAAGTTTTTCAACATGTTGAATGTGGTATTGGAAGGTTTTTATACACATGGCTGCTTTTATGTAAGTATGTTTATATATATATATATATATATATATATATATATATATATATATATATATATATATATGATACATGTTTTTTAATTCAGCATTTTTGCACAAGTAGTTTTTTAACATTTTTAGTAACACTTGCAGGTTTATATGTATTGTCATTTGCCTTTTTAAAAAAATATTTTTTATATTTGGTTATTGCCTTGGTCATGTGATCAAGACTAATTTCCTATGTAAGGGGTGCATTGTTTTAATTGCAGTAGTTCTGATGAAGTCCATAAGTGGATGAAAGCTCTCAACTTGCCTACTACTGTATTTTTCGTCATTAAAGTGCAGTGTGAGTTCACTTGACTGTCTCAGTTACTTGGTTGCCATACTGGTTAGTGGTTTATTGGATAGTTACTTGTCTACTACTGTATTTTTCGTTATTAAAGTGCAGTGTGAGTTCACTTGACTGTCTCAGTTACTTGGTTGCCATACTGGTTAGTGGTTTATTGGATAGTTTTTGGTCGTGGTGATATTTTCTTGGTGCTGCAGCTTTCCTGCTTTAATTGTTGTTTTGCACATTTATACAGACCAAACGGCATTCTCATGACATCTAAGAAAGTTTTGACCACTTCCAGTTGTGCTTTCAGCTCCTCATCTGATGAACTATAGTTTTAAATCATCCACAAAAAATGAGAAGTGTTTACACTTTGGTATTGTCTGAAAACCAAACTGTAGCCATGACCTAATATTTTAAGTAGACAGCTTAATGGGTTAATGGCAAGACAAAAGAACATCGGTGACAGAGTCACCCTGGAATATGCTCGTTTGATTTTTTTTTTTTTATCCCTGGGAAAATAATTTCCCCTTTATCATTGGTTAGCTGGAAAGTGGTTTGCCTCAGTGCCATTGTCACTGCAGTGTAATTGATCAATGAAGGGTGCATCATATACATCTGTAAGTGCTCCTTTATCCATGAATGTGGGATACTGTCAAATGCTTTTTTGTAATCTGTGCATGCCATACTTAGATTCTTCCCTTTTACTATTCTACATTATGATGTCATTTAACAACAAATGTTCTTTTGTTCCATATGACTTTCTTTTATTACCCTTTTGATCTATTGCCACGACTGACTTTTCTTCTAAATAACTGTAAACTCCAGTGTACAGTTTCTACATCACCAGAATTTTAGGATAGTTTGCAGGTTCACTCTTAAGGAGGAGTATCGTTTTTTTCTGTTGTTAACCAATACCTTTAGCCAGTAGTTAGGTACTATATCTGGGTCTGGAGTTTTTCACTTAGGAGCTTTTCTTAATTTTGTTTCAGTTTCTCTGTCTGTTACTTCATCCCATTTCATATCCTGCACATTTGAATTTCTTAATGTTTCTTTTACTACTTCTATCCATTTGGCATCTTTGTTATGTTCCACAGGATCTTCATAGATATTTCTCCAAAATATCTTTTTTCGGTGATGTTTCTATTCCTTTTGTTTTGTTTACCCAAATTCTCTATAAAATGTTTTGGGCCATCAATTAATTGTTTATTTTCTACTTTTCCTTTATATTTATTGGCATCTTCTATCTTTTTCTGCCTGTGCTGTCTTTAGTTTATTATTTGCAATAGTGTATGATAGATCTTGATCTGTTCTAATGCTGTGCATTCCTTTTATCACGTCTTAGTATTTTTGTTGATCTGTTTCCTCTTCTATGCTGTTCTAACAGTGACACATCTTGTTTTAATTGCTTTATAGTTTTCTCTATTTGATACTTCCGTGAAGGAATTTGATTTCTTCCCTTATTGCCCTTTATTTTTGTGGCAAGTCTTTATCTGTTATTAATTTTGGTCTACAGTAATATATCCTATTTAACTCTGTTATAACGCATGAATTTCTGTTAATAATCTTAACTACTGTATTAATTTGTTTCATCAGACTAACATTCTGGGTATTATTGATGACTTTCTGTAGTCTATTTCTTTCATCGATCATAATATGTCTATTCATCTCTATTTAATAAAGCAACTCTTTCCTTAGATCTTTTTCTTCTAAAGTAAGGGAAAATTATTTGTCTGTGTCCTACCAGCATTCTACAAAAAGTTCCAGAACATCTTTCTGTGACATATTCTCTTCAGCTGCATCCTGCATAATATGTTGCTCTTTCGCATGGGAACTCATTGGCTCTTCTCTCAACATCTGACTGCATCAGAGTTAGCACTGTTTCTTGTTCCTTCCCTTGCTGTGTAACTCCAACTGAACTTTTGTACTGCTTTCTTACTGAAGGCTCCAGGGTATCTTCATGTAGATACTTCTGTTTCAACATGTTTATCCTAAATCTGTGGATTTGCTCTTCCCATCATGTTGTGATGTTATCAGAGCTGGATTTTCTACACTAAATCGTTCACTTCACAGGTAATTCATAATGTTAGCTTCTATTGCTTTAATGTCTCCATTAAAAAAACTCTTTTCTACTTCCCCGTTTGCTTCCTTATCTTTACTATTGGAAATTTTCCATATGCAGATGCCTTTGCTTTATTTCTTTTCAAATATCTTTGGTGCTTCTCTTTTGCATTTATTAGTTTTGTTTTCTCTTTTGCATAAATATTGCACCATAATAAATCTCTTTTTCTTTTCCATGTCTATATTTTTTCTTCAGATGTCTCCTGCTCCACCTGTTTCTCCTTACATTGGGGTCTCATTGTTCCATCATGCTGTGACATAATCCATGTTAGACTTTCTACACTAAATCCTACACTTTGCAGGCATTCCTTAACTTTAGCTTCTATTTATATAAGTTATACTGTACTAAGTCTTCTGTTCTATGTTCTCCCTTTGTGAGCTTATTTTTTGTATTGCAAAATTTTCCAGTTCTGACTGCCTTTGCCTGTATTTCTCTTCAAATATTTTGGAGCTTCTTTTTTGTATTGATTAGTTTAGTTTTCTCCTTTGCATAAATATTACACCATATTGGATCTGTCTTTCTTTCCCATGTCCATGTTTCTATCTTTCAGTGGTTTACTGTACAAAGATATTATATGTGACTTAGGGTACTCTCAACCAACACACATTTTCACAAAAACGCGAAAACACAAAAGCCAGGAAATCTTGTCAAGTGTGTGTTTGGTAGTGCTTTCTGTGCCAATCTCTCTCACACCTTCTGTATAGCATAACAACCAATGTCACAGAACACACATTTCCCCATTGTCCATGTTTGTTTTTATACCTTTCAAAAATCTCTAGGTTTTGTGGTTTATATTTTTATACTTTCTCAGTCACTGCTTTTTGTAAATAACCCAAGGTTTCTTGATCTATATAATGTTTTTCATCAATCTGTTGTACTAATGAACACAAATTTTCATTTGAAGCTTTAGACAGTTCTTGTTGTGCAAGTATTTTTCTTATCTCGAGTTTCTCTCAATCTTTTTGAACATCTTCTATCTGGATTGACTGTGCTTCTTGTTTAATAGTAACAATAAATACTTTCTTTCTTATCCTCAGCAGTCCACTCTATCACCTATATGGCTCAGTTTTGGCCTATCGGCTTTTGTGTTTTTTGTGGACTACTTCCTTATACAACAGGGGAGCAATCCTCCACCTGAGCGTGGCTTAACCACACTGTAAGGATGCTTCCATGTCTTGATGATTCTACACTGTAATTTTTTCCTATCCTGGCACCAGTGTACCTACAAAGACTGGGCACTTTTATGCTGGGACTTGTTCCACCTAGCACTGTTTTGTTTTTTTGTTTTTTTTACCTACTTCTGTCCATGACATATGCTGTATAAAATACAGTATATATATATATATATATATATATATATATATATATATATATATATATATATATATCAAGTTAACAGAAAATGCACCATTTTGTAAACAAAATTGCTTAAATCAGAAATAAAATATGAACTGATGCATTTTAGATTTTGAAACTGCTTCCAGTGGTTTACTGCACACAGATATTGTATATGCTTGGGGTACTCTCAGCCAACATACATTTTCACAAAAATGCTAAAACACAAAAGCCAGGAAATCTCGTCAAGTGCGTGTTGGGTGGTGCTTTCTATGCCAATCTCACTCATACCTTCTGTGTAACATAACACCAGATGTCCTAGAACCTTATGTCAACCTTGTTAGCCAAATGTATACCAGCTGAGAATCAGTGAGTTTGAACCTTGCTGGCATCATGTTAACTCTGCAAACACTGAAAGCAGACAATCTGTGACTGGTTTTCACATGTTCTGGAATAAATAATCAAAAGCTAAAACACCTCTGAACTCCTAAACACTGAAACTACCTTGGTTCTTTTCTCACTTACAAACAGAAAGGCAGTCCACTTAAAACCTCTTCCACTGGTCACTTAGAACTAGTTGTAAGCTACCATACATACTGAAAGTTTTAAATCCATCGCAAAATGTGTTACAAGCAATAATAAAGGGGAGACTTCTCACCCACTTGGCAGCTTTACTGCATAGCAGAATTTTTTAATGAAATATGAGAAAAGGGAAATAATGAAGAGAGACTTCCTTCACAGCGCAAACTGCTCTTTTGACTGTGTTTTCCCAATGTAGTTTTTAGTGGCATATATCCCAGAATAACTTCTGTAAACCAGCACTTCTCTGATTCAAGAAGAAACATAATAAAAAACTCAAAGTATTCCAGTAAAGAAATACACACAGTTTTATTTCAGCATCACAACTACTGTATGACCAGTTAAAACATGAAATCTATTCAATACAGTCAAGTAAAACAAAGAACAAAGTAAACAAAAAACAAACAGCTCGTAATTTGGTTCTTGCCGATATACAGTTTCATTCACATATTCAGCCTAAAAGTCTAGGCAGCAACTTAAAAACAGAATACATAAAAAGGTGTGATGTTTCAATAACATTTACAAAAATACTGTATAACCCTGTGGACTTGGATAAGAAATATAAAACTCTGAAAATAGCCGATACAGCTTGAGAGACAAAGAAATAAGCCAAGGCTCTGTGGAATCTGTAATTACTAAAATACAAAATGAGAGGACCTTAAAAAGATGTGCTCATATTTTATGAAAAGAGAGTTAAATTCTTATTCCTTTCTTTTGTAGCCCTTTTTTAATTGTAGAAAGGCTTATTCCAACACACATTTTATAAAAATATACTTTTCTCATTTAAAGGGTTAGTCAAAGTAATATACAATTTTGTTGTTTTAGGAATTCTTCTGAAATACCATACAACATTGTCAGATATTCTCAGAGTTTTACTTTGGCACAATTTCTTTATTCTCCAGTGTAAAACATCCATGCAGGGACCAGAGTCAAGCTTTCATTATACAACTTCTGAGCTGACAATACAAATTATATATAGCAAATATTACAGTGCTTTGTATCAGTGTTTAATAAAATAGATTAAACATAAAAAAGCCTGCATGGTTAGCTGTGCAGCATACAATACCTGTCCCTTGAATTCATGATCTATGATTTACATTATACAGTCTGTGACCAAACTCTTACTGCTTGCTGGCTCACATGTCACATAAAAAGTCAGAAAGAAAAAGTTGGATAAACATTTTCGGACTGAATAATATGTTGGGAATGCATCATATTAAATCTACAAAGTGTGGTAGTTTACTCAGTTATAACTATCTAAGATAACTTTTGTAGTTATCTACAAACATTAGGAATGTCCAAATTCTCAGTAGCATGTTATAGTTTAACATGTTCAGGACATAATTTTTCTTAGCCCATAACTCTACCTCATTCATTCTGACTATGCTTAAAAGACTAGTGAAATGTGCATTTTTTTTATTTATTTAATTTGAAATACGTTATAATTAAGAAGACCCTACTGACCAAGACTCCTTATTATGCTAATTGCATACCTACTTTCAATACAGTGAACCAAGCACTGAGTAATATAATAACAGGTTCATGCACATAAATGAGCATTTAATTTGTCTATGCTTTTCACTATTAGGCAGTCTGGACATCCCAAAGTCTTTTTTAATGAAAGTGATGAAATGTACTTTAATAAAAAATATGTTAATTTGATAGATTTGTATTTAATGGTTGTATACTTTTTGTAGACAGATGGAAGGGTCATGCGCCCTCTCTGCAAATGATCATTAGAACTGTTTCACTATAGGTATCTGAGGCTAATCACATGGTCATCACATGACTGCCCCAGGGTCACAGGGCATATGAAAGTTAATGGATTCACTCCAGTTTCCAAATCCTTTTTGGGCTACAGCCAACATGGTACGCCATTCCTCCAAGGTGACAGATGTGACACAATGAAATGAAGAGGTAGATATATGCAATAATAAGCCCATGCCTTCAAAGATTTGTGTGACAGCCAGAAACGTTAACTGACAATGCTCCAAGTAGTCAAAACAGTCAGGATAAAAAGGCACAGCTGCATATAAGTAGCTGACTGCACATTATCTTTGCGAGTCTACTTCATGATGTTGACATATACTCTAATTATACACTCATAGTCTCATCACACAGTTCAGTTTTAAAAAGTTTAATTTTACTTGTTTATTTTGTTTATTTTAAATTTGTTAACCAGGGTAGAGCACTGATCCCTTTGGATTAATTCATTTTCCAATATCTGCTTTATCCTATTAAAGTTCCTGGGAAACTGTATAAGGCAGACAGACATTCCTGGCTGGGATGCCAATCCACTGCATGATGTGCACGTGCGCACACACACACACACACACACACACACACACACACACACACACACACACACACACACACTCACACACACACACACACACACACACACACACACACACACACACACACACACACACACACACACACACACACACACACACACACACACACACACACACACACACACACACACACACACACACACACACACACACACACAAACACCTGTGGGCAGTGTTGGAGGACATCTAGTTCTCCTGCTTGAATGTCTTTGAGATGTGGGAAGAACCCTGACAATCCAACACAGAAATGCAAAGTCTGCACAGAACACATCCCAGGTGGAACCAAACTACAGAAACAAGTTTTGAGGCAGCAATGCACTAGCCATTGCTTCCTTGTGCAATGCAAGTTCAGCTTTATAAAATGATGTGCATGGAAGTTTTTTAAGGTACACAAGCAGATTTACCTGTGCTGTGGAACAACCGGATATAGTGCAGTAGTGGCCGTACTACGTCATCTACCATTATGATGAGAATAATCACAAAACTGTACCATCTTCATCACAGCGCATCACTGTGGTAGTTTGATGTCTTAACCATGTGGACAGGACTGAAGGGAAGGACATCATCACAGGCCCTGCAGCACTAGCAAGGCTTTTTCTGCTATGAGACAAAGTCTAGCTTGTAGCGCATAATGGCAGTGGGTGCAGAGGGTTAAGGCTGGGAGATGTAGTTCCTGTGGTAAAGGGTTTCATTCCCTCAGCCCTCAATTACGTACTATGTGACCCTGAGTAAGTCACATAACGAGACAGTGCTAGGGGGGCAACTGAGACTTTGGGCTACGATTATTAATTGTCTCCTGCACTGCAAGCCTAGTAACAGGATATAAACCTATTAAAGTATATTTCAGACCTGGAGATACTGTAACATCAGGGTGCCACCAATCATGATGGCATCATTTTCATGGCAAATCCATAAACCATCCACATTGTTCTACTGGTATGGCAAAGGGGAAGGCACAAACATGATATAATGCCAAAGTTCTTTTAAGTTCACTTGCCTAATCCCTGAGATTACATTCTCTGCTGTAATATAAAACTCCAGCAAGGATACAGTACAGCCTTAGACTATATACAACAAAATACTCAAGTATTCTCTTACAATGCATACTTACTGAAGACTTGTTTAATTGCCATTTTAAATGGCCAGGTCTGAATTAACAAGCCTGAGACTTGAATCCTTAGCTTGGTAAGTGCTTATTGTCTGGACAAGTCAACAGATTCAAGAATTAGAGAAAAAGTTAAAAAATAAATAAATAAAAGATACACAATGAATTTTTTATTACATCTGAGACCTAAAGAGAGTCATCTGTCTGTGAAATTTCTGATCTTTCAGGCACAGTATTTTTAACCCTGTCTGAAGTTAATTTTAAAACACGTTTATTATTATTAATTGTAAGCAGTAATGCAAGATGTTATTGATTGCTCCATTGAAAGACAAATCTTTTCTAAAACTTTTTAGCCTATAGAGTAAAATGCCTGAGACCTACTGTAGTAATATTTACTGTATCACATAGTAATGCGCTACTTAAGTCCATTTTCAGTCCAAATACTGGTTGTTTGCTGAGAAAATGAAGTGTTTCACCTAAGGTAGCATCTATGCTGCTATAAAAGGACCAATTATTTATTATTATGGAAATGCACTAAACCAGACTAGCAATTTTTTGAGGGAGAATATACATTACATTCAACGTAACAGAGGGAGAATATACATTAAATTCAATGTAACAGATGTATGCACAGCTAACTCATTCAGAATAAACAATTAAAACATTAACACTACTTTTCAACAGTTGATCATTTGAAAACAAAAGTGCACATTGAAGACAACTGAATGAAACTATATAATGCAGATTTTTTTTATAAATATATTAGCTAATAACATATGGTATGAGGTAAAATAATTATAGCTTAAATGCTTACCTACAGAGACACACTACAGAACAAAGTACAGTACAATTAGGTTGATGAGCTTTTGTAACAAATTATTACAAATGCTATTATTTGCTTCTCTTGTACATTTTAAAGTTATTGCTCTTATATAATTTTATACAGCATCTGATAACTAATTAAGCATCACCTTTTAATATTCTAATGTTGAGATGTAGCATGGTAGACAGTCCCAGCTCTTACAGGCTTAGTGTCATATTAATATAACCAAAACTTACTACAAATAGTCGTTTCAAAATAACCATCTTTGAAGAACATACCCTGCAATATGAGACTGTAGAAAACTCAACACCTAGGAAATGTGCTACACATATCAGTGTGTATGTTTGTATACACAATTAGGATTGTGTACACAAATAGGTATGTATGTGTGTGTAAACTGGCATGTCATATACATACTTTACAAGCATGCATCTAACATGCATGGTATGTGCAAAATGCATATATGTCATATAATACACACACACATAAGCATTTTTAAGAACAGTTAATCATTAAAATAATGCTCTGAATAACCTAACGCATTGTATACATAGTTTCCATTTTTAGAAAACATGAAGTTTTGGATATCTTCCATCAAATGGCCAGAAAACCACAAAAGATAAAAATATATGTATCTCAGTGTACTGCTCTAGTGCTTAAAAGAAAATAGAACTCTAAAGCAAGTATGAATGATATTCATTAAATATAATATACAAGATAATGTCTGCCTCAGATCTAAAATGCTGGAGTTGAGATAATGTGCAAGCTACTGAATGTAAGATAGAAAAAAATTTAGTATCACCGGCACATCATCATACAGTAATGCAATTTATTAAACAGCAAGACATGCAAAGACAGATGACAGAAAACAGTTTTAGTGACGTCAGGAACTCAGCAACTGATAAATATATCTAGTTCCTGCCTGAGCTATATACATTTTCTGGTGGTGGTTGAACAGCAAAAGAAAGATTAAAAACAAAAAGTCTACAGATTGATATAGAAATGAATACATTGTATAGTCTTTGTAAGTTAAGAAACCTTGATGTGTGAATGCCTTTATAATAAGATTGCAAGAAAAGAAAATGCCCCCAAACTAATCACATTATATATATATATATATATATATATATATATATATATATATATATATATATAATGTGTGTGTGTGTGTGTGTGTGTGTGTGTGTGTGTGCATTATACTTTAATTTCCTGACTGTTTGGCAAGAAGACAAGCTTCATTTTAACAAGTTTGAAAAACTACGAATAGTCACTCTTTGCTTCATAAAAGACCTACTTAGTAAACATCATCTATTTATTCTAGTCAGAACTTCATGTTAACCATTTTAAATACACTAGCTTTATTTTTACATGCGTGTGTGTATATATGTTTTCTAAACTTAGCAAAACCAGTACCTTTAATATATTTCATATAATGAAAACTTATACATCTGACAAATCATAAAGTCAGAGTGACAGGGGCTTCAATTTAGAACTTAACAGTCACATTTTCTTGTCATAAAGAAAAAAATGTACTTGGTTTCAAAAATATACTACTTTATATTTACTGTCCTTGACACCATTTAAGTTTAGTCATCTTTGAATCCTCTTTGACCTGAACTGTCTGAGTGCATCTTTATAAATTATGATTGCAAGCCTTGCAGACTTTCCTCATAATAATATAGAAGAATTAAACATACTCTTGTTAAAATTTCCCTCTTATAAAGCTCATGTCTATTAACATGATGCAAAACAGCTGTCATGACACTAAGCAGGACAATGAATATGGATGGAAGTCTGGGCAAAGTGTAACTAAATGCAGCATAAAATAGCACAATCACCAGGAAAAGGAAAAGCCTGACCACTCTAGTATGTAATAAACAAAGGAAAATAAAATAATTATTGAACCCTAACTAGGCACTCATAGTAGTGTCCTAGAAAAAAAGTACATCTGTGCAGACCTTTTGAGGGAATCTATGTTCATGACTGTTACAGAGCTTCAGCTCTTTATGTGGTCAATGGCTGAAGCCTGCTTAGGTGAGATGAACAGACTGGCTCTGAGGTTTGGTGATACTGGAATTATTATCAAGTCTAGGAACACAGTCCTATACATGTAGATGTATGGTGAGTTTTGACACCCCTTTCCCATGCAAGAATTATTTTTTTGAAGTCTATTTGTTCCGCTTAATCAAACAGTTGTCAAAAAACTGACCTCTGTCTATTCCTTCACAGATAGCTCACAAAATTAAAATATGCTGTCTCACTGATCTGTGGATTTATGTAGCAGTGTTCTTAGCTTTCTCAAATCACAGTATCAAAACTTCATCATCACCAAAATGGGGAAGAAACAGTAAAAGGAACTGCTTATTACCATACAACAATTAGAAAAAAATTTAAAACAATTACTATCATGGATGGTATGTTAGGTTATTCAGATTTCTAATACCAATTCAGGGATTCTTTATTAAAAAAAATCAAACCTGTTTAGATTGCTATAAACCTATGTGTCTAGGGTCTTGCATTACTGGAAACTGAACAGTCCTACCAACTGATCTCACAACTTTCCAGTTGCTGGGTGGAAAAATAAGTAAAACAAGTTCCTCTTAAAGAAGGAGGTACTGAAACAGTGAACCATATGAATTTGTTGCTGGTAAATCACTTCAAGTATTCAGAAACACCTCTGTTGTCCCTTCAGTTGCTCATCATTGGAGAAATAAAGTTCCAAAGCCATAAGCAACACATCCACTTCATAACTGTAAACTGGGACCTACTGGCATTGTTCATGTTAAGATGGAAATAGTCTTCAGTTCAGAGTTGCACAAACAGCCCCATAGTTAAGCTTTATGAGTAAATGGTAATAACTTCACGACCACCACCTCGAACCAGCAGCACTCTGTTAAGTCTTTCTGTTAAAACTTCCAGGAACTCCATATCTTGAAAAATGATGAATTAAGGAAGAACAAATAAAACAAATAATAATAACAAATACAAATAAATACAAACAAAACAAACAAATAATACAGCTAATAAGTGGAACTGACAAATCAGTGAAAAACCTTCTAGATATATTCACAAAATTGTACATTTTGTCTGTTGATTAATAACATCTACAATATGTCAAATAATCATTTTCAGAGATCACATCAAGATGTGGAAACTAGTCTGATGAAGTCTATGAAAAAAGTCAGTTGTACACTGCTTTGGAACCTTAACTATTAGTGCTGGCTACAATGGGATGAATACTACTGTAGTATTGTGAATGTTAGATGCAGTGCTAAGTCTATACAGCTAGTAAAACAGAGCAGCATTGCCCCTCAAATTAAATCCATCTGTACCCATTTCAAAGTATTACATGAAGTGTTAACAGTATTTCTTAAAGAAACAGTGTTCTGTACATCAATGTGTTACTTAAGTTTAGGTCGTTTATTGACTTAATATACTTGAATTATACATGCACACTGTGAGCATGTCTTACTCGTAGTTACGTGTATGGAAAGTAGAGATATGACTGAAGGATGTTTATAATGAAGCCAGCCTTCAGAAAATTTAGACAACAAATGTTAATTTTCATTACAGCTTTTTGGGCTATATTTACACTAACATGGTGTTATATTTCTTGCCTCCAAAAAGCTGTTTGATACTGTTTTCCACTCTTTGTTACTAGGCAAACTGGCTAAAACTGGGTGCTATAGTGATGTTTTGCAGTGCTGTACGATGCCAGTTCTCTGACAGAACCTTTAGATTAGCTGGCTCTGGCAACAGATCTGTTACAAACACATTATACAGAATTACAGGCATATTATAAAGAGCTACTTATTTATATTTACAGTTTACTTATACGTTTGATTTTAAAGGAAGAGATTATAGATTATTTGGATGCAAAAATTATTAAGTATGTAAACAGTAATAGTATCAAATCAATCACCTTTATAAAACATAGATATTCAAATGCATGCTTGCATTTTAGCAGTTTCTATCTCTTCCAATACAAAAAGAGCTGGGTGAAAGGACATATGGTCTGATTGTCCTGCTTTGTATCAGAGGATGAAATGTTTGAACTTGGACTGGATAAATTAATTGAAATGCTTAGGAAGAGTGATTATCCTGTTGGATTTTTAAATTAAATTCATGATAAAATGAAAAATGGAAGGAGGGAAAGGTTCAGACTACTTTAGGAGTGTATTGGTTTACATTAGAATGCAAAAAAGAGTAAGGGTGACAAAATGGAACAAACAGGTTGCCTTGCACTTATGATGCTTTGAGTATTAAAAAAAGTTATTATAAATATGTGAGGGGTGACTTTCACTACAGGTATTAAATGGAAAACAGTATTTGAACCATGTTTTGTTTACATCAGAAATAAAAATATGTTGAAGATTTTTGAGAAGCAAAATGGTCACACTAACACAGCAGATATATATAAAATGTGGAAACTGCAAATATCATAAAAATATTAATGATGGACTGAGTTTATTAATAAATGCTTATTTTAAGACCATATGTTGCCTGGGCATTACTATTGTAAGACAAAGGAAACGGTCTATATAACATGTTTGTCTTGTGAAGCACTCTATCTGGGGAAGATGGAGAGGGCTCTCCACTGTAAAATTTATGAACCTCTTAAAACTATTAAGTGCAAAGGCACTAATAATGTTTTATTCAGACACTCAGTATTGTGTATGAATTTTAACAAGCTCTTGTAGAAAATGAAAGGAACAGATTATGGGTAACCAGGATAGAGTATAGAGAGCTGTGGGAAACCAGGCTGGACTACAGAGGGCTGACTTGGCGTTTGAGGTTAAATGTAACAGATCTACCTGGGTTGAATGATCATGTCACAATAAATGGTATACTGAAAATGAGAACATCAAAGTTATAAGAAATTTTATACGCTGCTGCCATTTTAAAGGGGTGCATTAGTGTTTGATATTTTAGAAATATTTTGTATTTTTTAATGCGCTGTTTAGATTTTGATATCAGCTGATTTAAATCACCTGACTAATTACTACTGAATGGGTTGTTTTTACAATTTTAAACATATTTTGATGAGGTCCAGTGGATGACAAATGAATGCTTAATCTTTCATGAATAAATTTGCATTTGGTGACATTTATTTGCATTTTAACTGGTTTGCATTGGTAAACAACAAGCAATTGCACACTATTTTGTTTGGTTTTCTGTAATATGTTCTTCTATTTTTTAAGGAAATGTCAAGGTGCCCTGATTTTCACTAGATGAAATGCAGCAAAAGGTTTACACCCATAGACAGAGAATGTACATGGTTACAGTATAGAAAAAACTTACACAAGGGAACCAAAACAAATCTGTTTGTAAAATATGAACATAAAAGACTATATAAAGAGTAAATATTACAAAACAGCCAACATCATAGTTTAGAATTCAACCTCACAACTACTTGTTACTAAATTAAAATTGTTTAATTAAGGCTGTGTAATCAACTAATTCCACACTAAATGGTTTCAGTATTTCAGAGCACCTTGTACGCCTTTGGGCTTTAATCTTGTTCATATTGAATGGAGTCAAATCTGCCTACCCCTTTCTTTACTGCATCATTCTGGTACCAAGAATAATGGTTCTCTATTCCTAACTTGCTTTAATAGGGTATACAATTCCAAGAGACAAAACTCTATAGGATTTCAAGGAGCTATGCATATTTTACCCAAGCCCTCCTTACAAAGTGATATTTAACTGTGTACAATAACAATGCCTTTAACATTTCTTTCTAATCTGATCATGTTTTCAGTTGCAGTAGCACTACTGCACCCATTGTCCCATATCTAAACTAGGTTTTTGAATGAATGCCAAATGACAATAGTTAGGACACGTAAAAAAAAGTTTCTTAAATTATACAAAAAGCACTTCTCAATACATATAACATATTATGGTTGACATTCTAGTTTTTTCCAGATAATCTCTCCCAAATGTTTCCTTCATAGCAGTAGCCCCTAATGATAAAGGAAAAAGTTAACTTCAGTCACCAAAGTGGCCATCATTCACTCAAACCCACTGTAGCGCTATCTCCATCCAGTTAACCATCCCCAGTTATTAACACTGAAATCCTCATGCCCACTCTCAAAGTTAATGGGATAGAATACTTCTGACAAAACGATAGCTGCTCTGTACTAAATCTCCCATATCATTATTACTACACTTCTATTTATCTCCTACTGTAAACAATGATTATACTTATTAACTACCTATTCATGCTTATTCCTCATCCTCACTCATTGTACTACTACTTACTAATCCAATCCAAATGAAAATCATTGTCTTCCCTTATTTCTTTGTACTTCTGTCTGCAACAACCTCTTTTATTTTCTTTCTTCATGTAATCACTAATTGTAGGATGTAAACTTTAGCATTAATCATCAATTACAGCTAATTATGTATACAAAAATGTATATGTTACCAAGATGAAATTATACAGACTGTGGAAAATTAAAATATACTGTATATTGTCTATGCATGTAAATATTGGAGGTTTTCGACCTGGGCCTCCACTGAAAAAGGGTATCTATCAAAATCAGATTTTCACAGTCAATAGAAATAAATAAAATGAGCATAAAAGCATATGTATTAATAGTATATAAACATCTGCAGCTAACGATATACCCACTGTTGAAGAATTCTTCCACTGGATCACATTAAGGATCCAACAGGAAACCATAATACTTGGTGATGTGAACATTGCTCAGCAAGCAGTTACCACCACAATTGTCACAATAAACCTTTACATACAATCAACTAATTTTGACCCCCACCATATATAGCAAATAACTAAACATAGCTCCATTATTGCCCAGATCCTCACCAACACCCCAACAACATTCTGCCATGTGGCTTTGTCCCTGATACCCTTAGCGACCACATTCCAACTTTTATCATTAGAAATCATTCTAGCATACACAAACAACAATATAACCAAGTAAGAAATACTGAAGCACTGAGATACAGCATGAAAAATCCTGGTTATAAAACAAAACTGAACCAAAATGACAAACCTGTAAGCATCTTAGACATAAAACCAAAATCCAAAATAAAACAGAATAAAAAAAACTTACTACACAAAACTCCAGAATACTAATTAAAGTAATCCCAAACTCTTCTGGTCTTCTAACAACTACC
Organism: Protopterus annectens; assembly: GCF_019279795.1. NCBI lineage: Eukaryota > Metazoa > Chordata > Ceratodontiformes > Protopteridae > Protopterus > Protopterus annectens. Next base: position 795,293,161 of record NC_056731.1, read on the forward strand.
TCCTGTACTGTGGCCTTATCAAACCTACCCCCCTCCCCCAAGTTCACAAACTGATACTAAAAAAATTCAGTTCAACTCGCATTTCATAAGTGCAGTTGCCTGACTTCTGAAAAACACAAGCTGTACAACACTACCAACTTTCTCAACTCAATAAACCAATAAACTTCCTCCTTTAATTCGGTTCTCAAGCTCACCATCAGAAAACTTAGAAATTCTATTTCAGGTGTGGGCAAGAATGCCCTTCTAGCCTGCCAATATATCAAAACAGTCATTTCTATAAAAAAATGTGTACAAGTTTTTCTTTTTAAATATCTAAACTAATGCTTGCATTAATGCAATTTGGTAGTTTATTCTATACATCAGCTACTCTCTTAGAAAACCATTTAGCGATGTCTCTCATTCTTCCATAATCATCTACATATGTTGTCTGACAATTCTCTGCTACTAGTAGTTGGCTCACAGGGTTAAGGGTGTGAGCTCTAGTTACTGTGGTACAAGGTTTGATTCTCTCAGCCTCAAACATTCCCATCCATAGTTGTCTCTAAATGCCCTATACACCTATATAAGGTCACCTCTTAACTATCTATACAAGACACTGTAAAAGTTTACATATTTTAATCTTTCATAATAACTTAAATGTTCATAATTGTGGATTCCCTTGGTATATTTCTGCTGTACTCTTTCCAATTAACTCATACTTCTTTTCTTATAAGGTTTCCATATTGTTACTGTATACTCTAGGCTGGATTTAATGTAACTTGCAAACAACTTCATAATTTAGATTTCTTATACTTTATAAACTTTTTATTCAGCCTATGTTTTATAAGTATCACTAACCAATTGGCTTATATTCTCAGAAAAATTAAAAACTGGATCTACCTTTACACCCTGATCTTTAAATGAATCTGCAGTTTCAGTCATTGCATGTTATATTAAATATTTACCTTTTTACACATTTCCACTTTTTAATATGGGTCATTTTGTTTTTCGTGTCGATATTTACTCCCCAAAATTTTCATTCATACTGACTTGACTCTCTCTTTGGTATGTGGTTAGTGAAAATGTACATCCTAACACCTGTACAAGATATGTTATTTAGCAGGTCTTTAAGTTCCCTACTTATAGTCAGTGGGCCCTTGAAATGACATTATTTTTACAATTATGAATAAAACAGCCCCTTACTTCTTCACATTAAAGCATTCCAAGGCTGTGCTCATATCCTATATTTTTACTCCTGGCAAGCTTAACACTATTCAATGTTTGTTATCCTCTCTGCAAATGTAAGCATCAGTTCCTCCAATAATTATAATCTTCCGTTTGTAATTCAGTAATGTCGGCTCTCTCAGTTGTTACAAGGGAATAGTTTTCATCAACATTTGTCTTATTAATCTCATTGGTTTTGTTGCTGTTTTCATTTACTTTCATTAAATTCTTATCCGGCTGTTTATTTTATTATGTTTACTTCCACAGCCTAAGCCATTTTACCTTCTTTCTCCTATTTCTTTTCTTATACAGTGTACCCCCTCTTAGATCCGGCCTCTCTTTAACCGGACATCAAATTTCTCCTGTAGCCCTAGCAAAAGACAACAGAGAAGAACACTTCCACCTCCTCTGGATTAAATAATAACAGACATTTGAGTTTTAGACTTCAAATTCATTAAAAAATGCATACCAACACAAATCCTGTTATTCTAGCTGATTTATAACCTATAAATGCTATGTTGTACACTTTTTCTGACATTTGTTTATCCAGTCTAAGGTCCAGTTCCAGTGTGACTGGATAAGTGGGAGTCTACTGCAATAATGTTTTAAATACTTTCAGGTTCAATAGTTTAACTTCTTCCTTTTAGCTTGCCCCTTGCCTCTTTTTTCTACTTTCTCTGATGGAAAAATTAATGTCATTTTCTGTAGACTGAATGTTTTGTGATTGTACAATGTTATTTCCTGTTCTCTCTGTGCCATGTAATAAAACAATGTCCTTTATAGTATATATATATATATATATATATATATATATATATATATATATATATATAAATCAAAACAAATCTTCTGTTGCAAAGCAGTTACTCAATAAATCACAAACACTTCTTCTCCAGTCAAAAACTACCACAGTAGCTCCTAGTAACCTACCTATTGAATACATCAAAATAGCAGCAAATGCCATTGCATATTCAGTATCAATCTTATGCAACTGCTTCATAAAAGAAAGCCACGTAGCTATTCTTAGGGTATAAAGGTATTAAGGTAGCCTTTTCAAATGGCCAAAGTGGGACATTTTCGGTACAAACATCAGATTTTACAGGCCGACACATACCCACGGTCAGTACAAAGGATAGAACTTAACTTTTTTGCCTAAATAAAAGCTTATTCTTGTAGCATTTTAGTTGCTTATTCTGTTTCTTATAACATTTAGGTATTTTAGATACAGGATAACTGTTTTAATCAACTATTACATAAAATATAGGAAATAATTTTGTCCTAAAATCTCAGGACATTTGCCATTTTTACATTTTTTTGTCAGGACACAACTGCCCAAAGAGGGACTGTACCTTGCAAAGTGGGACAGGTGGTAACCCAATCTATTCTGTGGGGAAAATAAATCATACATCACACCTCTCGACAAAGATGCAAACTCTAATCACCTCTCCAACTATATATAAATTGCCATATTGTCCCCCCAACCAATGTACTAGAAAAATATATTCAAAATCAGCTTCACAAATTCATTATGTATGAAAACTGGCTATCCCCTCATAACATGGTTTCTGCTCACATAGCACCATCACTGTCCCTCTCAGTTTCATTACCAACATTAACCTGAATAGTAATATAGACCACCTGACAACCACTGTTTTCCTTGATCTGTCAAAAGCATTTCCCAAGTTTTCTACTCTAGGTTAATTCTAAAACTAGTTTCCCTGAGAGTAGATACTCTTTCTCATGGTTCAAAAGCTACCCGGCGAAAGATCACAGGCTATAAACAATTAGATACATTCTCTTCGCCTTTCTTCCTGTAACAGCAGGTGTACCCCAATGATCCATTCTTGGCCCTACTCTAGCATTCCTTACATCAGTTCTCCAGATGTCTCTGTCTTTCTCTAGTCTCTCCACCATCATAAACTACTTTATCTTCTGCAATCTAGGGTTATCCTCCTTCCCCATTTCCATCTGTCTTACACTGATTTTCTCCTTTCCTTTTCCAAATAACTTTTCTGCTGACTCTCTGTACTTCCTTTGTGTCTCTAGGTTTTTCCTTTTCACCTCTCTTCTTGATTTTTCTCATCACTCTTCTGGTCTCTTCAAATATCATTATTTTGAAGTGTTTTCTTTCTCTTTGATTATCCCTGCTTTGATATAATTCCCTCATCTAACTGTCCCTAGTGTGCTGTATTATTGCATACTTTCTCTGCATATAAAGATGATGTCATGTGAAAATTGTGATAAAAACAATATGCTTTGCATTTTGCTACCATTTCATTTTTAGAAATGCTTGTACTATGGATCCTGGGAATCATTGCTGACTTGTATTTCTGCTGCCAAAATTGCAAAGATTGCCAATATCAGAGAATCTTAGAAGTTTTCTCACTTGTTAATTTTGTACAGAAACATCCTTCCTATTTTATTATGTTACAAAAAAAAGCTTCTTACATTTCCCCATGCTATGTATGCATATATACTATGTTCTACAATTATCTTTTCATACATCTGTAAAGAGAATTTTTCCCTAGGCCTCTGCTGAAAATGGATTACTGTGTTTATCCAAGTCAGACCATCCTTGTATGTACTTCAGAAGTAGAAGAGACACCAAAATGGATCAAGGTTTGGTAGTATTATGATGCTATGAAAGGACTCAATGTAGAAGACGGAGCTGCATGCAGTGACATATGAGGGAAGGGTGGGCACTACTGTTTAACATAATTATATACTAGTGACAAGAGGGGGAGACATGCAATGTCCAGTGTAAGTTGCTCAGGAAGGACAGAGAAGGTGTCGTGGAGGTAGACAAATCAAATATGTCGCCAGAGAGGAAGATGAAGAGCATTCCATGCATACAGAAAGGAAAGGGGCAAGGTAAGCAACTGAGGCAAATTACCTTGATGGTTAACTAACAGTGTATCAGCCCTGGACATGCCAAGAAGTAGGTTGAGACAGACTGGAAGACATAATAAAGGAGTGTGTTAGGGTTATAGTCATGGGAGATACAAATCATGTAAGAACAGATGGGGAGAGTCATAGCAACAATGGAGAGAGAGAGAGATGGAAATCATTGAAGTTTTTGACCATGATGGGTTCAAGACTACACCAGAAACCCAGGATTTGAAATGCAGGGCTGGAGGTCTAAGTTCAAGTGCCATCAACTGTCAGTAATCAAGCCATAGGGTGGTTTACACTACAAGGGAGGGTAAAAAGACAAAGAGGAGAGTGCATTATGAAGAACTAGGGAAAGGGTCAAATATGAGTATGGGGACAAAGGACAAACTGACAGATAAAGTAAGGTATAGGAATGGAGCAAGGATGGAATATTCAAGGCTATGGACAGACAAGGGTTTGAGAAAGAGGTTAAAGAAACAGGAACATACCAATGTGGTCACAAAGAAAAGTGAAAAGGAAAAAAAAACAGGACACATGAGAGGTAGAAACAGGGTGTGGGGAGGAGAATATGGCACAGTGCAAAGATCCAAACAAAATGGACGTAAAAAAATGCTATAACAGCAGAGGTGCAAGTTCAAAGGGAGTTGGCAGAAGAGGTTTTTAATTAAAGACTTCTTAGCTTATATAACAAAAAGAGGGAGGGAGAGACTTGATCAGGCTGAATAAGGATTGGCAGGAATGCACTGAATGAATACTTTGTTTAAGGATTTATAGAGGAAAGAAAAAGAAGTACGGCATTCTAATAGGAAGGGAAGATACAACAGGGAGACCAGTGGACAGGCACCAGGACACAGATGAAGGAATTTAAGCAAAAACTGACACCACTAAATGAAAATAAAGTACAGAAACCAGGTGGGCTGCTTCCTAGGGTGTACAAAAATATGGCTACTGTGCTTGAAAATCACTTGCATGACTTTTTAACTAACTAATGGCCATTGCAGAAGCACAGGTGGACTGGAAGACAAGTATGGTACCCCTGCAGAAGAGAATTGAAGGAAAAATCAACCAAACTACTTGTACATTGAGCATATAAGCAGTGTCAGGGCAAGTCATTGTCAGAACCCTTCAGGAAATGCTAGTTATTCTCCTGAAGGATCAACAGTCTACAATTAACAACACAAATGGTTTTATGAACAGAAGAAGTAATCCGGCAAACCTTATACAGTTTTAAGACACATCTGTAGCACGGCTGTGAAGGGAGGACCTACAGATGGGGTCTAATGGGCTCCTGTAATGACTTTGAATTGTTCCTGCAGAAAAGACTGATAGTAGAATGGGACAATATGAGACCAAGACTAAGGGAAGGGATAGCAATAATGCTTAAATGGCAACACACAAAATATTGTACTGATAGGTATGTGGTCATAAACAGGGAAAATAGATAGTTGAGTTCCATAGGCATTATGTCTTGAATCCACAACGCTTCAGTGTGTCTGTTTCAAACATATCTCAGGAAGCAGATAACAGGTTCAACCTTTTTCTGATGATACAAGTAAATGGCAACAGTGGAAAAGTGGGGAAAGAATTTAGATTTGCAATTGCTGAACAAATAGCATGAAAAATGGCATATGAGCTTCAATACAGACAAATGCAACTGATGGCAACAGACCAGGAAAATAATCTTGTAGTGCTGACTAGACCTGGACTGGACCATATGGATAGTCTCCAGAAACAGAGAGAGAATACTTTCACTAAATTAGTCCTGCATTAGCTCATGTATTAAAAATACTCTGTGTGGTTCTGTGGGCCATACAGAGATATTTATTTATTTATTTATTAGATTAACATTAGATGAATATGAATGCTTCTGGCAGGAGTCTGATTTAAATTAGATGGTCCTTTGGGGTTATAGACAATGTGGAGCTGGAATTGCATCAATAAATTCAAATTTAAGGAGTAACAAACTGAACATTTAACTAATGTTTTGTTTATAAAGCACTGTAGACATACCTCTAATATATAATAATATAAAATGGCAGCTGAAACATTTGGATAAAATGTATGTCTTAATAGAAATGTCAACAATTGTGTCGAAACAGGACATAGGAAAACTAGATGCATACAAACATGTTATAATAAGAATGACATACAGCATCAAGGTGAACCCGAATAATACCAAAAGAAAGTGTTGCAATGTTACATTAATCAAATGACATACATAATCAAGATTAACACAAAGGATTGAAAGGAACTGGAGCCATTTCAGGATCCTAAAATATTGACTAATATTGGAACTGTAACTGAACAAAAAATAATGGTGAATAAAATGTTTGATTCCTTGATCTCATGAAGACAAGGATGATGCTGAAGAAAAACAACTGCAGATGAAGGTACAAATGTTTCAATAGGTCAGGGACTTACTAAAAGGAAAACAAAATGGATTTGACAAAGGAAATGAAAGATTAGAGTATGACAGGGTATGACTTTTTTTTTTACATTAATGTTAACAGTGAAACTAAAACACATATTGCTAGAATGAATGATGACATGGAAGATAAGGCAGGCTAGAGATATCGATCTTCTACAAAATAATGAGAGAGAGATGAAAATGGAAATAAAGATTGGAAGCTGAAACTGCATGGGGAAGGCAAAGTACACAGGATTTTGGCACTGATGGTCACATCTGGCCACAGTCTGGTCGTTGTGTTAATTGGATAAAATGGTGCTGTAAACTGTATCACTGTGGAAACTAGAACATATTTAATCTATAAGATTTGGATTAACAATGATCATGTAATGGTTTATAACATGTATGCTCCTCAATTACAGGAGAAGAAATAGAATTAATTTATAAGACTGAGCCTTAAATAATCATAAATACACACGTTTGGCATGAGACTTCAAATGTTCCTTTGAAATGAGTAGGAGAAAAACAGGGACAGATTATTAAAGAATTAAAGATAATCTTGGAACATTCTGAATGTCTGAAATGTTACATGATGGATCTTCAAATGAAGAGAAGCGATAAAACCTAGACTGGATTACAAATTAATAAATGCTCATGTTAGAAATGAAATCAGTAAATACCTGTAAAACAGTTTTTCTGGATCAAAATGACCCATTACTGAAGTTCAGAAGCATAAAAGTGTACAATATAGAGGAAAAGGTATTCTAAAAATAAATATGGAAGTAAAGAGAGAAGAGGAAAGTAAAAATCAGTAAACAGGTCGTGTTTTGATCACAGAAATGTGAGTTTTAAGAAACATTGACAGACTGATGGGTGGCTTTGAAAATTAGGTTAAAGTATATAATTTAAAAGAAAACGAAGCCAAGTAAAGTATATGTACAAGTAGGTGAAAGGCATCATCATTTAAAAGAAAGCACTCAATTTGGATGTATAAGGAAGAAAATGGTGTGTGTGTATACACATACACACATTTTATATATATATATATATATATATTTTTTTTTTTTGTTTTTTTGTTTTTTTCCCCATGGTTTACCTTCACATCACTAAAATTCATTTGTGTGAAAGGATATTTTCACGTGTCGATTTTCATTTTGCCGTAACTACAATGTCTTCTTGTACTACGTCTCAGACAGCAAATGGGTTTTCACGTTCAACTCCCAGAAATGTCGAAAACCAATTTTACCATGTTCGACATTTGGGAGGAAAAGCGTTTTACATTTCCACACTTCAGTTCGGCGTAATGATCACACACACAGCTGTATTTCAGTGATTTGAAGGTAAACCATTTTCCACACACACACACACACACACACACACACACACACACACACACATATATATATATATATATATATATATATATATATATATATATAGAGAGAGAGAGCAGGCATACAAACATACCCTTCAACATCTTAATGCTAGAAATTTGGACAAAGCCAAAAATAGTGGGACGGCAAAGGCCCAAAAATAAGGACACATTTTAAATATTACTCTTATAGACTTAAAAAGTTGCTAGAATAACAGGTTTTGCGGTAGCAAGTGTTTTCCAAAGGCTATGAAGTCTGAAACACAAATCTATATGAACATCTAGTGACTTTAATCCTCAGCAATTTGTCTGAAACCCACAAATTTTGAGGAACAGACCAAAAACATGAGGCAAAAATTGGGACATTCTGCGAAAAACTAGACAGGTGAGAGGTATGCACACAAATATCATCCTCACTAGGCTGTATATGAAATGGGTGAAGGTTAACTGTCTTTCCAGAGTCACAATGTGGGACACAGCAAGAACACTTATATCCCTCCATTTACATTCACCTTTTCCTCTGTGAGGTTATCAGGTAATGTCCTTTATATTGTGGTGGTCTCTAAAACTTACCCCAATACACAATGCTATCTTGCAGTCCAGGCAGTAGAAAGTACACTTCAGATATATTTTCAAGTTTATCTCAACTTATCTGTTGGCAAGTACATACAGGGTTTGGCAGAAAAAAACTATCAAGAGTTTCACTGGTTTCTCTCTTGGAGTTTAGTCAGTAGATGAAGGTTAGTGTTTGCATTTGACAGATAACTTGTGTATTTACAATGGTACATGCATGCTATCTGTTCAACCAGCTATATTGGGAGTTGCTCTGTGTTTCTCCTTTTTTCAGAACATGAAAGGTGAGATAATCCCAGGGATACTAATAAATTTGGAACAAATACGTCTTAGTCCTTCTGATGTGCTTTCTAATCATTCACATCAGTTCTACACACTTTATTACACTGGCTAACAACATCAGGTCTGTTACTTAGACTGTGTTTATGTCACATGCCATGTGTTACCATTTTACAGCTGTGTACGCCAGCCAACACATGCATCACTTGTTTTCATTTTTGTCTAGGAGGCCATACTAAAGGTGTAATTTTTTTGTGATTTCTCCTCTATATACCACAAGTTACAACCACTTCTTCTAGTGTTATCTGTCATAGAACTCCAACAAGTTTATGCCATATTTCTGATGAAACTATATACCTTCAGGAAATACGTCTTTCTCAAGCATACATGGTTGAAGAACTGTATAACCAGATTGATTTATTTTTTTAGAATTAGGTATACCTGCCAGGAAAGCTTAGCATTTGTGAAATGTAGGAATTTTATGTTTAAATCATCTCACAAGCTTGCAGGAAGGACAACATTATGTGATGAGTAGTTATCAAGATCTGGTTTCTTTACTACCTCAGTTATGAGAAATGTGTCCAGATATACACAATAGTATAAAAACAACAATATTTTCTAAGGGGACCAATTTTAATGCTAACGACCTGGCAGCACACCTGTCAGTTTCAGCACAAATTACTGGCAGGGTACCTTCTTGGAAACAAAAAACGGAATACATGCATATGACCGAGCAATCAATAGTTGAATCGCAGCTTCCACAAACCTAAATGTTGAATCTCCAGGTGTCGAACGGTCGGAATGTCATACGAAATTCCGAATTCGATATTTCCAACTGCTCTACCACCTAAACAAGGGCGACCATGGGTCAAATGGGGGGGGGGGGTGTTTTGGGGTTTGTCATAATTACCTTCACAATTATGCAATGTCGCCTTAGTGCCATCAAACATTTTCCGGCCGGCCATCCACCAGCCAACCAAATGCATGTATTCCACAAAAAACATCAATCCTCAACAATCATAACATATATAGCCCATCATCGCCATCTAGTGGGTCTGTGATTCCTCTACACAAATTAAATTTTTTTTGCATTTAAGGCACAGCTGCTGTAGTGTCTTTCTAATAAAATCAAGTTATATCTGCCAGGAACAATCACCACTGTGATGAATAAAGCTTTTCTCATAGTTTTATATATTCCCGTGATGTCTTACAAGCTTAGTTTTGCTGGGCAAATTATAAACAATTCTAAGTATCATAATTATTTTGCAGTGTATTATGCCTATTGGGTCAGACACTAGACTTTATCCACCCCAACAACAATTTTACAGTCATGGCCCTATGCAAATTTTCATCTTTACCCTTAATCACCTTGGCAGCAGTTACTGTAGATATCAGTAGTTTTGCCCTTAACAAAGCCACATTTTCTGCTACGATTTACATAGTCCCTAAGCTGATTATATTCATTTTTGCACACTGTCAAACTATTATCCTATCTTCCCTTTCTCAGTACTGCCATTTATATAAATCCACAACACTAAATTCATCTCACTTTGGTAGGAACTGAACTTTAAATGCATCATCATCATCACCAATTGTCTACTAAAAAGTCTATTCCCACTAACCTTTCTAATGAAGACATGCCTCAAAAGCAAACACCATATCAGAGCAGAAGCATCAGCTATGGGCTTGAACAATCTGACACCCTGCTTAGGCTTAGCTAATGATCTCCCAGCTTCATTGCCATAAGCGAATCTTGAGTCCAAAGTAAAACAAATAGATTATCCACTGTTTCCCAGGATGCAAACACCTATCAAATGGCTGAATAGCAGAAGGATAACAGGTGACATTTTAATGTCAAGCTGGTTGCACAGTCAGAATACACTGATGTCAACAGCCACAACAGACACAGGCCCCACTAACACAACAAAAGTTATGCTTGCTGTTGTGTATCTCATCCAATATCCTTGTCAGAAATATTCTTTAGTCTTTTACAACTCCACTTCACCAACGAAAAGCAAACACTATCTAATTTTGGGAGAATTCATTGCTCGTTTCTTAGGACCCAACACCATTGACATCACAGGAGCTCTGACTAGCCTAGAATTGGCTTAAATGATTAACAAATCCACCATTTGTTAATTATTCCACAGATGCTCTCTTTCTCCTCATCATCACCATCTTCCATGAAATCACTTCAGTTGTACTTAATTCATTCTCTAGTTTACAACTTCTTGAATTCATTTACAAATTTCCATTAAACCGAAAGTGCCAATTTGCCTAAAATTTGTCCCACTAAAACTACTACTAAAAGACTAATTTTGAAACTTCCAAGCAAAGGACCTATCACAATAGGTTGACTGAATAACTTTGTCTAATAAAATAAATAAAAATGACTTCTTATGATCGAGTAACTTTTAATTTTAAGTTTAATAAAAAATTAATGAAACAAGCTTTCACACAAAATGTGTTATCAAGTTTCACACACACACACACACGTGAATTAAGAAATTTTTATGCCAGCACAGATTCAGCTAAATTGACTTAATTCCACTCTCTATCAAACCAGAAATGTCGGTACACCTGCTAATGTTTAATGCACCTCCAAGTCAAGGTCATGTGAGAGATGGAGCTTATCCTAACACTCACTGGGTGGAAGCCAATAGGCAACAGTCTGCACGTGTGCAAACAAAAAAAAACAAACACTTTGTATACATATAATTATGGACAGTTTAGAAAATCACAAAAATCGTACTCCGTATATCCTTGTGATGGAGAAGGAAACTTGATTATCCCAGTAAAAATCCTGATACACAATGGATGGGAGGACATACAGATTCCTTACAGATGGCAGTGGCATACTAGTCAGGAAATGAACTGGAAAACCTAGCATGTAAGGGAGCAACACTAACTGCCCTGCCATTTTGTTGTTCTCTTTCCCTTAATCATTTCGCTAAAAAAAAATATACAAAACTACATGACAAAAGAATTCTGCTTCCATTTTAAGTTGTACAACACAGAATGGTATGCCAGAAAGCCAATCCCTATTAAGCTCTAAAAGGAAAAATCAACCTTCTTAGGGATTCAGCTAAGAAAGTCGCTCTATGCCAAAAGACTACCTAGTTCTTTAAACCTCAGCCATAGTGTTGAGTAACCTGAGGTACTTCTGAAAACAGCTCTATTACTGAGAGTCGTCAACCACTCCTGCACTGATTCTCCTCCATTCCCCACTTCCAAAAATTCTGCTACTGTTATGGACTTCTCAAAACTACCACCACATCATATTTTATTTTCTCTAACATTTGAGACAACCCTAATGCTGCAGAAACTTCTTGGTTAACTTTATGCCACTTACAATTAAACTAATGCTGTGCAAGTGTACACTGTTTCAGGCGTGGAAGTAGTCATGCTTGTCTCTAACAAGGTATATGGTGAAAAACCACTGTGTTAAGGTAAGGGCGAGTGGCATTGGTCAGTACACTAGCTTCATAACATGAAGGTAATTGCCAACATACATGGATAGCTTCTCCAAAATGGACAGATCTTTCATAACAACCAGATGTTCTGCATATCAATGCAGAGGTCAGCGGTATTTGACACACTTCTAAATGAGTCATTGTATAGTGGTTCCCTGCTCTACATCTCCTGCCAGCTTCACAAATCACATAGGGGCTCACCTGCATAGGTGTGGGGCTGTTTACATACTGCTTTGTTGAAAAGTTCTACCATGACAGAAGTCATCTATAACTTTGCAATCAGTAGAGAGAGAGAAATATTGATGCTGCACAGTTGTTCAAAATATGCAACTAATATTAATAATAACTAATAATAACCAACTCTGTGGCAGCCATCTAACTCCAGCCACAAAAAAGGAGAAACATAAGGAAAGATCCAAGTCCACACTCACTCATCTAACGTTTCATGGCAAGTGGAAGGATTCTGGAGGACATTGTTCATGAAGTATCATTACAGTGTGCCCACGAAGCCTGGATTATGATGAAGTGTGGACAAGGAAGTCCCTCTTTTTATAGGCAGGTAAGAAGGCTTGGTGATTACACACAGCTAATGCACTGAGCTAAGCACTAGCTGTATTTCCAGAAGAAATGCAGTTGCATATTGTACATAGAGCTGACAGACGTTACTGCTCTGATATAAGATAATGTAGCAGTTATCATTAGGTCATCAATAAAACTTAATGATGTGACCCATGAATTGCAATGTAAAAATGTCTGTCTCAGAAATGCTGTTATGCCATTTCATTGAGTATTTAAAGGCACTTCCTCATTTTTAGCAAACGTTCAGCCTGCTAAGACTAAGATATTTCAAATCTTTATTTCAAAATTGAAGTCTTTCTTAGTTGGCATCTGCTACCTATTCCACACACCATCCATCCATCATTCTTCAACCCCTTTTTCCCATTTTGCACACATAGGGTTGGGGTGTTACTTCAACAGTGACAATCATTTTGAGCCAAGGTTTACACCACTGGGTGGCTAACCCTGCCAAGGTAGTTCATAATACCACTCACTCACACATACAGCCAATTTAGAGTGCCCAATCCACCTACTACATGTCTTTAGAATGTGAGAGGAAACCAAAACTCCTGGAAGAAACCCACACAACCACAGAGAGGACATGCAGACTCTGCACAGAAGGCACCCCAGCCGAGAATATAACTGCAGAACCTCTTGCTCTGAGGTGACAACAGTAACCATGTGGCCGCCCTGTTTATTCCACACACCAGTCTCTCTTCATACTTCTTGTAAAACTCCTTCATACTTACTGTAACTGCTTCGAGTCTGAAATATTCACAGTGTTAGACTCATAGGTTAGTAGTAGGCTAACTGCCCTTATGGGCCATTTCAAACCTAGCCAATTACCCCATGTCAAACTCAAACCCTGCACCTTGTGTTTCTAAGGTAAGCACCTTAACCATTACGCCCATAAGCTTTGTTTTTGTGACAGTCACATCTAAAATATTGTACTATAATGCCCGACAATTAAATAACTTTTTAGCAAGCTAACAGGATTTCCATAAATTTCTGCCTTTTTTGTGGCAAGAATTCACATTAAACTATATGTCTGTGCTCCAAAAAAGCATAATAAAGTTTGCTTTGTTTACTCTGATGTTTCATAGTAATAGTATATAATGGTACTGCTTCACAGTGATTTTTCAAGATGAGAATGATACACAGATCAGCACATATTATTCTTAACAGCTTTGGGTAGGAGCTTCAAAATGGAGCAACAGTTCTTATCAATGTAGCCATTTCAAATGTTCAGTTTTTTTTTAACTCTTTCTTTGCCAGGTTCAAATCCCCCTTTTTGTTATATGATATCCTTAGATATTTTTGGCCCTAGAAACTGAAGATCCAAGAAAATAAACAAAAGCCATGATTATTTATTAAAGCAAATCACTGTGGATACAGTTTTATAGGCCGCGGAGGTGCAGCGGTTAGAGCTGTCGCCTCATAGCGAGTGGTTCTCCCGCTTGATTCTCAGCTGGAGCACCTTCTGTGTGGAGTCTGCATGTCCTCCCAGTGGTCGAAGTGACGTTAAAGACATGCAGGTAGGTGTGTGCATGAATGGGTGTGCCTTCTTTGAAGGTTGGGCAACGGGCTGGCATCTCAGCACAGTAAAAATCCACTGCCAATCATGAGCGGAGTGGCGACACCCTAACCAGGAAAAAGCCGAAAGAAGATTTTACTGTGGATACAGTTTAGCCTGTAATTAGGAAAGACAGGGCTAGACACAGTTCTTGTGTGTGTGTGTGTGTGTGTGTGTAGGTAGTCCCTGAAAAAAATGTTTTAATAGTGTAATAGGAATCCCAAAACTTGCTATTTTCTGAATGAAGAATATACTTTATTTTGTGGGCATTCATAACCAACAGTTTTGGACTTTGGATATCTGACATGGATTCAAAACACATCATTTTTTTTCTAACAACAGTGCCCAGACACAAACACATGTGACATGCTGCATTCTAAATCTCATTATGTGAAATGAATGTATGCTGTATTAACCCTCAAATGGTTCTCAGGCCTATAACCACATAGTACTGAGTTATGAAATCTATGAGTTATTTACAAAATTCAGTTGTACTAACACAAGGAACGCATTCTTTTAATGCAACTATTTCAAAATTGTTGCAAAATGCACTAAAGATGGACAATAATGGTGCTTTAATAGACTGCATAATGAATACCTGAGGACCACATCTGTAGTCACTAGAACTGTGAAAATTATTTCTGATTAAGGGAAATATATACTAATTCTGAGATTAACGTCTTCAACTATTGGTTGTACTCAGATATTCAGTAATCTCGGAATATGTAATCTCAGAATATTTATAAGTAGCAGGGATTTAGGAGCACAGGGCAGACATGGTATAAATAGTTATAATAGTTAAGTTTTGGTAGTAGTTATAGTAATTATAATAGTAAGGTTTAGTTTCTGAATATTGGTAACTGCAATATCAGGTTGCACTTCTAGCAGGGAGCTGGTATAATGGCATGTGCTCTCTGAAAAAGACAATGCTTCAGTTCTCTGTGAAACTGTGGAAAACATGTTATATTCTGTAAATGTAGTCAAAAGCTTTCCTTTCGCAATATAAATTCAAAATATATCTTCTTTCAGAAAAACACATCCAACTTAACAGCATGCCTTTTCACCTTAATAACATATTTGGAACCATATTTCACACTATTACAGTGATAGCAGCTCTGTTAAGTAATTATTCTTGGAACTCTGCTTTACATCCACTGCAAAAAACGGAGAAATTCAACAGAGCTGCAAGTGCCGTGTTGCTACATATAACCTATAGCATAAAAGTGGTGCAGACAGAATATTTACTGGGTTTGTCCTGTGTGTTTATTATTACAAAAAAAGGAAATGGGAATGCAATAATACATTACAGTATATGCAGCATCAAATTCAAGAACGAGAGAACTTTGTTAAGAATTATTCTAAAAGATAGGTTTGTTATGCATCTCTTATGGCTGTACAGCTCTAATCTTGTGCTAGAGAACAAAGCTAGCCACTAATGGCCAGCAAAGAAAAGTAGCAAGAAAATAAAACAAGTTTTTCTACTCTCACTGTCAGACAAAAAGGTGTGGCACAGTGAAGTGTGTAACAGCTTCTGAAACCAATCATTCTTTCATTCATTGGGACATACTGTTATCATGCAGTTGCACACCTTTAAAGCTATAAAACAATTGATGTTCCTAAACCTTTTTCTGTAACTAGTAGTACATTGGAGTTGCTAATTTATAACTCAGCTTTTATGTTTGCTTGACAAGGAGCAGCAAGATTTACCTGTCACATTTTGCTTTACTTTGCTCTTGAAGTGAACTTCTTGAGCTCCATGTTTCAAATACACAGCACCTTAGTTACTAAAGGACATAATCCTTGTTGTGGATAAAGTACACCATTTTGTCATGTATAGCAGCATTTTAAAATTCCTGATAATCATATTCATTATACCACTAAAATATTTGATTTTACAGACCTTTCTCATCCACAATTTGACCATCAATTCCATCCATTTAAAACTTTTGTAATACAGAAATAAGTAGGTTCATAGGTGTGTACTAGACTAATGGCCCTGGAGTCTTTATAAGCCTAGCCACAGGATTACCCTGGCATTGTGCCACCCGACCTTAGTTCCCAGTGCCTCTGTCGAGTAGAGCCACTGGAGTTATTCCCGGGGTGAATTTTCTATTTCCCATCTACTCATTGAGATTTCTCTTGAAGAGGATCAGCGAGGTGCTCTGCTTGACATATATTGGAAGTCTATTCCATAACACGGGCAGTCTCTGGGTTATGAACCTGTCCCTCCAGTACGTTCTATTGATTGTAGTAATGATGTTGAGGTCTCTGGAGCATGTGGTGTGGAGGGATTGGGATTTCTTTAGATGTAGCATTTCTAACAGAGTTGGGTCAGACATGGATTTGTAAGTCAAGCACAGATCGCCTCTAAGTAGGTGATATGAGACAGAGAACAGTTGTAGTTTTTTTAGTCTGTCCATATAGGGCAAGTGTTTAAGGCCTAGGATCCTCTTTGTGAGGTACTTTTGTGGCCTCTACAGTTGTTGCAGGTGTCTAGTGAGGTACATGCCAAATGGGGCATTGTACTCGATGACTGGCCTAATGAAGGAAGAGTAGAGGGAGACAATAACCTCTTTCTTCCCGGATGCAAAACCCATAGCAATGAGATATGCCACATAGAAGGATTTTCTGACCATAGTGGCAATGTGGTGATCAAAAGACAGGTTACTGTCAACCTGTGCTCCCAGATCTCTTATAACGCCTTCTGTGTTCAGTGGACAACCATCGATGTAGTAATTCATGGGAAATGGGTTTTTCCCAAAGGGGATAATGACACATTTTTTGGCATTGAGCTTAAGGCCATGGTTCTGACGCCAGTCTTTGGTCTCAGTGAGGCCATTCTGTAGGATGTCAACATCACTTGGAGAGTTAATAATGGCTCCCAACTTGCAATCATCTGCAAACTTTGCCAGACAGAGTCCCTTCGTGTTGGCCTGGCCTTCAGAGAAGTAGATACCAAACAGGAGAGTACCTGGACTGAACTCTGTGGGATTCCATTCAAGACTAGACGGCAGTCTGACTTGGAGTCAGCTACTTTCACACTGTGGGTTCTATCTTTGAGCCAGTTTGCAACCCACCTAGTGATATAGGGGTTGATGCCTAGCTTAGTGAGCTTTTCTAAGAGTCCTGAGTGGGGAATGGTGTCAAAGGCCTTGGCCAGATCAAGGTAGGCTGTATGAACCATCTTGCCTTCATCCACAGCTCTGGTGACTCAAAGAATTCGACCAAGTTGAGCAGGCATGATCTACCTTTCACAAAACCAAACAGTGTGGGATCCAGAGTTTGGAGATTCCCTATATCCTTGTTTATTAGGTCCATAATGATGCTTTCCATAGCTTTGCATATCAGACTTGTCAGGCTAATGGGACGATTGTTCCCAGGGTCTGTAGTCACTCCTCCTTTGCGGAGAGGGATGACTGTAGCAGTGCGCCATTCAATAGGGACAAAGCCTGAGGTGAGGCTGTGATTGAACAGGGCACACAGGTGAGGTGCCAGTTCACTCTGTAGTTCATATAGAACATGGCCAGGGATATTGTCAGGTCCCACAAAAGCTGTATTCTTGGCCTTGGACAGTGCTGTTTTAACCTGTGCAGCAATAATACTGGGTGCCTGGCAATCTACTGGTATTGTGATTGGTCCTGGGGGGGGGGGGGGGGGTAAATTTGGCACTGAATCTGTTGGCCAGTATATTGGCAATATTTGTTGGTTTTGTATAGGAGATACCATTGTGCAGTATATCAGAGCAAATCTGGGTATTGCCATGGAGATTCTTTATACAACTATAGAAGGCCTTGTGGTTGTCTTTACTATCTGCTTTAAAAGATTTGATGAGGAATCTCAACTTTTTGTTGAGGCTGATAAGGGAGTTTTTCCAGTCTTGGGATTTCACCTTATTCCGCATCAATTTAATTCTTCTGTTGAAGAGTTTGTTTATTGCAGGGGACCACCAGATTGGCTTCCTTTTTTGGAGGAGAGCATCTTGATTCTATTAGGTATGGTGAGAGCCATGCATTTGTGTACGTACGTGCTCGTACAGTACATTGGTGTATGATTCAGTGGTCATGCAACTATTCTCCATTTGCATGGGTGCAGTGAAGTTAGTCACCTCTGTTTGTAGGAGTCCAAAGTTAGCTTTGGAGATGTTTTTCATTGTGGTTACCTTTGCAGGGGTGGGTGGGAGGGATGTGGATTTCCAAGGTGATTAGTTTGTGGTTGGATCTAACCAGGGAGGAGCTGACTACTGGTGTAGAGCAACGGTTGCCCATGTTAGTAATGACCAGGTCAAGGGTGTAGTTACCTCTAGTGGGGGTGAGAACGAGCTGGTCCAGGGCACTGGAATTAATGAATTCCAGGAAGCTTTGGGGAAGTTTATTGGTACATAAGTAGTTTTCCCAGTTAATTGAGGGGGTAGTTGAAGTTGCCCAATATGAGAGTGTTAGGTTGGACCCTAATACTCTCCAGGGTGCTTAGGAACGTGGAGTGTGAGTCTTGAGACATGGTTGGAGACCTATAGCAGGCTACAACCTGAATCGCTGTCTTAACCAATGTTAGCTGCACCTGAAGTATCTCTGATGCGTTATGTTGGGCTACCAGTCTGGAGGTGTGCACATCCTTTATGAATATGGAAACACCACCACCTTTGGAGTTTCGGTCCAAGTTTTGGGGCCGAAAGGTGTGGAATGAGTTATAGCCTGGTAATGCAGGGGTACTTTCTACTGCCCTGAACCAGGTTTCTGATACAGCACAAATGTCAATGTTCTCCATTTTAAGGAGTGCTTCGAGTGAGTGCACTTTGAGATTTAGACTTCTAGCGTTGAGCAGCATGACCCTCAGGTTGCATTTGTCTCCATAAGAAGTGCTGAGCATTTATTTTATGTTAAAATGGCTACAGCTCTTTCTCTTTAAAATACACTATTTATTGATTACCTGGACATCTAAAATTAATGTCCAATTTACTTTAACTGTTTCTCATGCACAGGGTAGCAATACTTTTTTCAAGTACAACAATGCTCAGAATTCTGGTAGAAATATTTGCAGAAATGCTCATTATAGAATTTATACATATTGTTATTACCAAGGCTGGCAAACTCATGATACTAGACACCGCTTTTCAATAAATCAGATGAGAAGCATACACAGTGCAACACACTGACTTAATATGGAACAACATGGCTTGATGGTCTACGGGTATGATTCTTGCTTTGGATGTGAGAGGTCCTGGATTCAAATCCTGGAAAAGCCCTGGGTTTTAGCCTGTGTGGCGCAGTAGACTAGGGAAGTTAACATGGGTGATGGTGTTGATGGTTCAAATATGGAAGTATCCACATCTTTGGGTGGGAGGTTGGAATAAGGGTTAAGGTGTTTACCTTATAGACACAAGGTGCAGGGTTCAATTCTGACATGGGGTAACTGGCTAGGCTGAAAATGACCCATAAGAGCAGTTAGCATAGTATTAATCTATGAACTTATGAACGTGCATCAGTTCTCTCTCTCTCTCTCTCTCTCTCTCTCCCCCTTTCACTGCATAACAGCCATGAACCTATTTAGGTTTAAGCTTATAAATGTTATAACTTGAACTTGATGGAGCTTACTTGTTAGAGTAATACCACTGAAGTTTGACCTAGGGTGCAAAATGACCTGAATATTTTGCTCAAGAATTCTAAAGTTTTGCAACTATCCCACTGTTACGTTCCCCATCTCCCACCACCACAAGTATGTGTAATACATATAAGAATGAAATCAAGAGCACATTTAACCAAAGTATACAGTAGTAACATTTTCTCTTCTGCTATTCCAATTGATAACACTTTTGATATTGTTATTCAAAGGAACATGTATAAAATAATTCATTCTTTATGAAGCTTTTAACAACTTTATGGTGTTTCTACTTCCGTCCTAAGCTGAAGGTCACTGTTAAGAATGAGGTGTGTAGCATCCCAAGTTTCATTTCAGTTTCAAAAGATGACCAATTTTAATTTAACTAATGAGCAAATTACCATGACAGAATAGGGCAGACGCAATTATCTACTACAGACAAGCTTAAAATGATTGCTGAAAAATTGCTCCTTTGAGTTTTTTCACTCTTGTTAAATGCAACTGCAGCATGTATCTTTTGAAAACAAGCTTCATAGAATTATGTTGTTACTAAATCTCTTTAAATGAGTATACAGCATTAATACCTCACAAAAGAAACTAGACTCAGTGCCCTAAATGTCTATGGCACTATATCTTGCCATCAAGATTTGATGATGCTGACAACATTGAAAGGATACAGTTTTCATCCCCTTGCCTGCTTTTTGGAGGACCAGGCATATTTAGTAACACCAGCTGTGCATCGTGGGATTTCTCGAGAATCACTTCATTAAGCTTCACGGCAGTATGCATCCTTCTCACATTTGATTGGTTCCTAGGGGTGAAAGGTTAAGAATTAGTAGGTATATCTACCTGTTCCTCCTTGTGTGAATCAAGCACAAAGTACTGTTCATGACTAAGAACAATTAAATGAAGTGATGGCCTTTATCACAAGAATGATACAAAATGAAAATCCAACAAAACAGAAAACTCAGCCAATATCTCCCTGGGAATCTTCTTTGATGCAGAGGAAGAGAAAAAAAGACAATACTTAGTCGAAAATAAACATAAATCCAGTAGGTAACAGGAAAACAGTTTATATTCTATGCTGCCCCCAGAAATCCTACTTTATTAACACTAAAAATAGTAAAATATGAGGAAAGATTCATGGATTACATAGAAAATATTTGCTAAATTGGTAACTACCATAATTCTAGATCCTCATCCACCCCATGGACTCTTATTACCAGCAGAGGGCACTCTTGGCAAATTCCAACTGTTTCTCATCACAGGTTAATAGGCAACTATTTTGTCACAGCCTTTGATAAAGGAAAAGCCCAATAAAATAAAACATAATACTACTTTGTTCTTCGCCACCTAAATCTCTGTCTGATGAAAGGAAGTAAGGTAGTCATGAGATGCAAAAATCAGAGGCTATATTCAGATTGCATAGGGTGAGTTCATACCTTCCTAAATTCAGTCCAAGATTCACAGACTGCATGGTAATGGATATTTTCTTTGATATTACTCCAGGACAAAGCTTAACCTATGTTTAAAAGGCTATATCCATAATGCAGTGTGTTTAGTAAAGGTGTTGGCACTTCAGTTCATAGCATCACATATAACTTAAGAAAAAAAATCTATCAGGTACCAGAAACAGGGATTGACTGAGCAGAATGGGCTGTAACAGTCGACACTTCAATATATTGCAAGAAGTTATCTACAACAAGCCAAACAAACAGCTTTAGTATGTTTTATAAATAAAAGTACCTTACATGAAATAAAAAAGAAAAAAAAAGCTGCTTGATTCACCAGAAAGGAGCTGTTCTTTTAATTAGTTAATTTACTTATTTCCATTTGTGAAACAGGATAATCTGACTAAGCATAGCCTATTTTCAGTTGAGGTCTGAGAAGAAAAGTCCAAAATAATTCTAGTTACCTAAAGTTATAAAAATGATCAAACTGGTGTAACAATTAAAGATCAACTTAACAACATACAGATTGATTACTTAAACATTTATTTATTAAATAGCAATGATATGGCTTAACAAGTGGTAACTTTACAATTATATAGTGTCAGTACAAACACGACTGTGATGCAGTTGAGTAGTTTGTGAGTTCCATACAGTCCAAGAAACAAGAGCAAGTCAAAGGAGTTTGCAGCATGTCAGAAATGTTTTTGACATCCATTTTGTAAATTTCTTCATGGTTATAGGGAACAGGAAAAAATCAGTCAAATATATTTACAGTCTGTATGATGGTAAATTCTGAGGCCACTTCCAAAAGGAATTTTGAATTTATATAAAAGGAGACCAAGTCTTTTATGTAAAATAAGTTATGGAGTCTATATGAAATGAGACCCAATCATTATGTAAGATAAGTTTATATGAAGGGAACACTGTCATTACGTAAGATAAGTTATGGTGTTTATATGAAGGGTTACCCCTTCATTATTTAAGATAGGTTATGGAGTCCACATAAAGGGAGACCCTGTCATTATTTAAGATAAGTTATGGAGTTTATATGGCTCTTTACACTACTATGAATTCGCAAAAGTGCTTGGATGAAATAATGTCCATGAAGAACAATGTCTTTGTGTAATAAAATCTAGGACACAGATGAAGAGGCTTCAATGCTAGAAAAGTCATGTATCCTAAGAGAAAATGATGGTCCCAAGGAGGGAAGATTTTATTTTTCAAGATGGGGAGTGTTGAGGGTGAATGTTCAGGAGACCCTGGAGAAAATTATTAAGAACAAGCACCTTAGACAAGGCCCTGTCACCTAATGGAGAGCAAAATGGAAGACTGGCCAATATTAGAAGCAGAATACCTTACATCTGCATTAAGCAAGGGGAGAAGTAAATGTAGAACAGCATGAACAGACACATGGATCAGAAATCTGAGTCATATCTCAAAGGTATCAAAACAGTTAGAAAAACTAATGAAGGAAAATGCATCTGTTTTGCTGAGCAAAGGGTTCTAGTTGAATCTTTTCTCTCTGCTGAAGAAATTCAGACTATAGCTGCAACCCAAATCTATAAATGACCACAGTTTCAACAGCTATGCATAGAGCTGCAGCCCCAAGCATGTTAACATGGAATGAGAAGTCCCTATGAAGAAACTCTAGGGGGGGGGGGGGGGCAAATCTGCCTTCAGCAATGATGAGCAAATGAGGATATTGGTTTATGAGTTGTAAAAGACCCTCAGCAAGACATTCTGAATAAGAGGAGGTAAATGACTAAATTCAAAGAAGACTGGCAAGCCATTTGTGATATTTTGTCAGAACAGGTTTCCGTCATAATTGCTTTATTATTTTTTATTTTATTGTTCTACAACATCTGTGTAATTAGACTCTAGGAATCTCTTAAAATTATTGATACCAGATTGGAAACAATGTATAACCCAAAGATGGAAGCAAGCATTTCCTCCAAACACTGATGAGCTCAAGCAGATAAAGAATTTGTTGGCTGAATCAGAATTAGCTACTGAGGATCCCAAGTTGAAGGAGTGAGCAAAAGTTAAATCATCCCATGGCTTGAGTTTATTTCAGTACTCCCAACATAGTTGTTCAATACTTTAGAGTATTAAGGTTTGTTAGAACTCCTAACGTTAATCTTTATAATTATACTCATGCTGGAGTTGTGTTGAATTTACTGTGTTTATACTAATTAATTGTAATATTACTTATGTTTATTAATAAAGTTGTTCATAAGAGTAGGAGGATCCTCATAGCTCATTTCTTGTTCCATAAGAGTGTTGCGCATCTGAACAACAGAATCTTTGCTTTAGACACCAATAACTCAGCAGCTTTGTACTGTTTGTTGCAGTAACGAGGTCAATGTCAGAGTTGAGTCAGTGATCAAATAAACTACTCAAGAAAAGGATGACGACTTTATTTATAAGAAGAAACAAGAGTCTGGCTCAAACATCTGGGATGCCTTTATGATTTCTAGATTTATATACAGCAAATGTAACAGGTTCTACTGAATGTCCCACTACCAAGGTAGAGAAATCTGAGGTAAAATCATTGAATCACAATTTTCTGCCCATTCGCAAAGGGTGTCATAAGGGGATGATGCATTAAGCCTGGAGTCTGGAGAATGGCATATGAGAAGCTAGAGTTGGAGGACTCGGGGATCAGTACTATTCCTGAGGCATGGTGATAGGAAGCAGGATTGGGTGAGAGATAACCCCAAGATACTGAGGTCAATGAGAGGCAAAAGCCAGAATCACATGACTCAGTCTCATACATAGGTTGGCATAAGGTAGCATTAGAGCTGCTTCTGACAGCAGACTCAGTA
The DNA here is from genome assembly GCF_019279795.1 of Protopterus annectens. NCBI lineage: Eukaryota > Metazoa > Chordata > Ceratodontiformes > Protopteridae > Protopterus > Protopterus annectens. The sequence continues at coordinate 795,317,362 of NC_056731.1, forward strand.
GATGGATAATCTGGTAAGTTGGTAGCATATGAGGAGTAAGCGCATTAGAGGGATACATTTCAGTGGAGGCTATCGAGAGGTGGATCATGAATATTAATTTCTACAGAAACCTAAACGAAAATCTCAGAAGTTAGAAGGCTATGTCAGACTGAGTTTGTACTTAGTATAAATAACAGCAACATCCACAGATGACATTAGTCCTGCATGTGACTGTGTATGTCACACATTTTTGCTTTCTGAAAAAGTCACTCTGATGGGGTAGAGCAGAGAACTGAAGACCACAAAGATATGTTCACTCTACAGTCTATGAAGATACAAGAAACCAATATGAATCCAATACAGTAAACACACACACCTAAATATGGGTGTTACCTATCACACACAGCCTTCACCCACTGCTGTACAGCTTCAATTCCAGGTGTGAAGTCAAGGAATTTAGACAGCTCTAGTACAGTGCTTCTTCTCTCCCTAGCTGAATGCACTGGGTATTACATAGGCTTATGACATGGAACCTTGATTGCCACGCGTCTGGAGTATATAGAACCAGCCTCCTCTGTCCTTCACTATGGACCCTATCCATTAGCCATTCTATCTCACCATGGCTGCCCACTTTCTACCTCAGATGGTCCTTATAATAGCTTACCATATAATTTCCCTCCACTCCTAAGGAAAGCCAATTATACTAAAGTTACCTCACTTAGTATTCTGAAATCTATCCATCTTACTTCTAATCTGATCCAGAGTCACCATTATGTGGGCATCATCTCTGTACTGCAACTCCATCCTTCACCTCTTCCTTTATATCTTGCAGTCTCATGATTCCCAGATAAATGCTTTCCTTCCATTTTGCCATGAGGCCTAAGAGCAGACACAGCATCTAATTAATCTTCTTGCTTGCTGTACCACTTCCCGATAACCTTTTATATGATTATGAAGGCTCTAGGCACTGACCTCTACTATTTCACTTCCTGATAACATCGAATGTGATTATGAAGGCTTGAGGCACGGACCTCTGCTATTTCACTTCCTGATCATCTCTAATGTGGTTATGATGGCTTGAGGCACGGACCTCTGCTATTTCACTTCCTGATAACATTGAATGTGATTATGAAGGCTTGAGGCACGGACCTCTGCTATTTCACTTCCTGATAACTTCTAATGTGATTATGATAGCTTGAGGCACTGCCCTCTGCTATTTCACTTCCTGATCATCTCTAATGTGGTTATGATGGCTTGAGGCACTGCCCTCTGCTATTTCACTTCCTGATCATCTCTAATGTGGTTATGATGGCTTGAGGCACTGCCCTCTGCTATTTCACTTCCTGATCATCTCTAATGTGGTTATGATTGCTTGAGGCACTGCCCTCTGCTATTTCACTTCCTGATCATCTCTAATGTGGTTATGATGGCTTGAGGCAACGCCCTCTGCTATTTCACTTCCTGATCATCTCTAATGTGGTTATGATTGCTTGAGGCACTGCCCTCTGCTATTTCACTTCCTGATCATCTCTAATGTGGTTATGATGGCTTGAGGCACTGCCCTCTGCTATTTCACTTCCTGATAACATCGAATGTGATTATGATAGCTTGAGGCACTGCCCTATGCTATTTCACTTCCTGATCATCTCTAATGTGGCTATGATTGCTTGAGGCACTGCCCTCTGCTATTTCACTTCCTGATTACCTCTAATGTGGTTATGATGGCTTGAGGCACTGCCCTCTGCTATTTCACTTCCTGATCATCTCTAATGTGGTTATGATTGCTTGAGGCACTGCCCTCTGCTATTTCACTTCCTGATCACCTCTAATGTGGTTATGATGGCTTGAGGCACCGCCCTCTGCTATTTCACTTCCTGATCATCTATAATGTGGTTATGATGGCTTGAGGCACCGCCCTCTGCTATTTCACTTCCTGATCATCTCTAATGTGGTTATGATTGCTTGAGGCACGGGCCTCTGCTATTTCACTTCCTGATAACATCGAATGTGATTATGATAGCTTGAGGCACCGCCCTCTGCTATTTCACTTCCTGATCACCTCTAATGTGGTTATGATGGCTTGAGGCACTGCCCTCTGCTATTTCACTTCCTGATCACCTCTAATGTGGTTATGATGGCTTGAGGCACTGCCCTCTGCTATTTCACTTCCTGATCACCTCTAATGTGGTTATGATGGCTTGAGGCACTGCCCTCTGCTATTTCACTTCCTGATCATCTCTAATGTGGTTATGATTGCTTGAGGCACCGCCCTCTGCTATTTCACTTCCTGATAACTTCTAATGTGGTTATGATGGCTTGAGGCACTGGCTTCTGCTATTGCTTTTCTCTAAGGTTCCCAATACTGCAGCACAGCAAAATGCATAGAAACTACAATTTAGATAGTAGTCTTAACAGGGTTCAATAGTACTACCAAATTTGATCAAATTTAGAACATGGTGCAATCTTCAATTTGATGTCTAGTGTCAAATAATAGAGACACAAAAATGTCCACTGTGGGTACCATTTTTCTAGCTGCAGCAGCAGTTGTGAAATAAAAACTGAAAAGTCATAATAAACAACAGTTCTAGTGAGATTTTTTCTACAAAACACTAGTGTAAAAACAAGAAAGCAGTTAAGCAGAAATGTGCTTTTCCAATACTATAAACACAACAGACCTTTATCACAATAGATTAGCAGCAAAGATCTAAAGGAGTGAATAAGAACTTCCTTTTCAGAGCATTCCTTCATCAATGTCAATAAGGCAGTGGCTAACTAAAAGCAAAGTGTGCTTGTTAATGAGGAAAAGTGAGAAATCACTGACAGCACCATTAGCTAGTAAAAAGGTGTAGTGAACATTCTGCATAGCAGCTAGAAGAGTGGTGTGCCAAAAAGCAGGTTGTAGTGTGTATCCTTATACTGAGTACTAATCTGCACAGAATAACTCCTGTTGCCTACATCCCAGTGATAACTGCATACTGCTGGCATATATGCTTAAACTCATAAAAGCAATCCTATGACTGACTATGTGCATACAAAATCATGTACCAATAACTGTCACTAATCAAATAAAAATTCAGCATTTGCCAAAAGATACAATGCATTAGATGAGCAACTCATGCACTTCTAATATTTAACGACATGGGATTCACAGACAACTTTTTCACTTACGAGCATGCAGCTGCACATGAAATGGCCACACACAGGCTATTAGTGGCATCATAACCCTATGCCACTCCGTGGTGGGGTGAGTATTAGTATGTTGAAGAGAATATGTGCAAATAAAAGCATGGCAAGCAAATGAAGGCATAATGATATTTAAATGGATCCAAAGTTAACATATTCATGATTCATATTCATATGTGAGGGAAGATGTACAGCAATATATTCCAGACTATAAAAGAGCAAGGAATGGAGAAAACATAAGAGCTGCAGACAACAACAAGGCTTAGTATCACAGCAGCTGTTACACAGCAGCATCCATTAACCACAAGGACTGCCATCTTACACCAGTATGCATGAGGAGGCATCTGAGGCAATGAAAATGTTTCCAGTGGCAGGTAACATTCCATAAATTTAATGGCCCCCAATAGTCTGAGGAAATGACAATGTTAACAGTATCAGGTAACATGCCATAAATTCAATGGCCCCCAATAGTCTGAGGAAATTATGTTAACAGTAGCAGGTAATATGCCATAAATTTAATGGCCACTGATAGACTGAGGCACTAGAAATGTTAACAGTAGCAGGTAACATGTCATAAATGTAATGGCCACCAACAGACTGAGGCACTGGAAATGTTAACAGTTGCAGGTAACATGCCATAAATTTAATGGCCACCAGTAGACTGAGGCACTGGAAATGTTAACAGTAGCAGGTAACATGCCATAAATGTAATGGCCCCCAAGAGTTCAGTTCTCTGCAGATGTGGACATTTGGTTGACAAAGATCACCCATAAGTGGAATACTCAAGAATGTGTGGCCTTCTTATTTTGGCAACAGTGCTTACATGTTCCAGCTAGATGGCCCTGTCGAATTTTACAGGGCAGGAAGTGGCAATACAGCCGAAATATGCCACATATCTGACACCATGGGAACAGCTTGGGTACTGTGCAGACACATTGGTTAGAATCCCATATGCATCATATCTGCCTGGAAGGTCACAGAATGGCTGCCTATTTACATGTCACTGTAACTGTAGCCAAAGTGGAAATTCTCTCTACATGTGTGTGTTGTACATGACACCAGTACCACACTGAGGTAAGTGATTTTACAGCCGTGCATTGAGGTGCCCCTCCTCTCTGTTATGCAAGGAAACAAATCTGCTCATCCACATGTAGAAAGATATCACCAAGGAACTTGCTTGGTATTCTACAGGCGAGTACCTGAAAAACACCTAACACAAACCATGAAATGCATACTTCACAAAATCAGTGTGCCACGCAATCACAGCCCTTAAGGCAAAATAACATACCCAACATACTAGTAATAGGTGACTCTATAGTCAGGCGCACTGACGTCCCACTCACTAGGCTGAACAAGGAGCAGGTTACTGTTAGCTGCCTGTCGGGTGCCAAAAATTGCCACATAACACAAGCACTCACACAAGCACTCAGGTCACTCGAGAACAAGTACAAATATGACTCTGTCATTATCCATGTTGGTGTGAATGACCTGAGCCATACCTCCCTGGACTACATGAAAAGAGACATGGAGGAGCTCTCTGATTATGCAGCCCAGGCCGGTATGACCCTGACCCTGAGTAGCATCCTGCCCTCACCAAGAATGATACCACAATATAGAGAAAAAATTATCAATTTCAACAATTGGCTAAGCTTCTGGTGTCATTCAAAGGGGAACCAGTGTCTGTCAGCCTGGGATGGCATGCTCGACAAGCCACGCTGCTTTGCTAGAGACGGCTTGCACCTGTCACCCTTAGGCTTTTGAATACTGGCCAAGGCTCTTGCCACCCCCATAGTGCCTTTTTTAGGCAAGGCTCAAAAGACAAACCCACCGCCGTAAATAGCACAAGTAACAAAAAACTGAGAGTAATGCTACTCAGTGCCAGAAATCTAAACCTCAAAATGCATGCACTCGAGACACTCCTCAGTATGGAGAAAATCGATATATGTGCAGTAACAGAAACCTGGTTTAAGGCTCCAGAGAGCACCCTAGCACTACCAGGCTACAACTCATACCATACATTTCGGCCACAAAACCCGGACCAAAATACAAAAGGTGGGGGGAGTATCCCTATTCATCAAGGAAACCCACACCTCCAGGTTAGTGGCACAGCACGATGCTTCAGACATCATCCACATGCAACTAAACGGGCAAAACTGCTATTCAAATTATATCTTACTACAGATCACCCACCATGTCCCAGGACCCCCACTCTGCATTCTTGGAAAAACTGGGAAACATAAAGGTCCTACCAAACACTCTGATATTGGGTGATTTCAATTACCCAAATAACTGGGAGAACTACTCAAGTACAAACTCTCTTGCCCAACATTTCCTAGAATTTATAAACTCAAACGCCCTGGATCAACTGGTCAACACCCCCACCAGAGGTGACAACATATTGGACCTGGTCATCACCAACATGGGCGACTGGTGTTCCACACCGAAGGTCAACCCCTCGCTGGTTAGATCTGACCATAAACTAATCACTCTGGATATCCACATTCCGCCACCACCCCTAGTCAAAGAAACTACCGTGAAAAACTTTTCAAAAGCAAACTTTACGTTACTTAAGACCGAGATGGGAAGTTTCAAAGCCCCCACGCTAAAGGATAACACTGTCCAAGCTGCAAAATCCTTTACACTCTACGGGCACCTACAAGAATGCATGGATCATGCTATCCCAAACAAAACCAAGACTCACTCCTCCAAGAAAAGGAAACCAGTCTGGTGGACCCCTGTCAAAAACAAGCTATACAATGGAAGGTGGAAACTAGTACAGAAAAGAGTAAAATCCCAAGAAGGGAAGATATCCCTGATCAGTATTAGCAAGAAACTACGTTCCCTCATAAAATCATCCAAGGCTAGCTTCGAAAGAAAAATTGCCATGGACTCCAAAGATAACCACAAGGCATTCTTTAGCTATGTCAAGAATCTAAGTGGCAATTCTCAGATCTGCTCGGAGTTACTGCAGAATGGCACAAAATACACTGAACCGACCGATATAGCCAACATCCTGGCAGACAGGTTCAGTGCAAACTTCACCCACCTCTCACCCCCAAAAGGGCCTATAACTATACCAGAAGAATGTAAATCACAGACACTCAGGTTAAAACAGCCCTCTCCAAAGCCAAAAACATAGCATCAGTGGGACCGGACTGTGTACCAGGCTGCATCCTACATGAGCTGAAAGATGAACTAACCCCTCACCTAAACACACTGTTTAAACTCAGCCTCTCCACAGGCTACATGCCCACACAGTGGCGCACAACAACGGTTATTCCGCTCCGCAAAGGTGGTGCCACAACGGACCCCAGGAACTATCACCCTATAAGCCTGACTAACTTGGTCTGTAAAGCTATGGAGCGCATCATCATGGATCTCATTAACAGAGACATTGGGAACCTCCAAACACTGGACCCTACCCAGTTCGGCTTTGTTAAGGGCAGATCATGCCTGCTAAACCTGATGGACTTCTTTGAGACAGTTACCAAGGCTATAGATGAGGGAAAGGTGGTCCACACAGCCTACCTAGACCTCGCAAAGGCCTTCGACACCATTCCCCACTCAGGTATTATAGACAAGCTCACCAGCCTGAACATAAACTCCTACGTCATGACATGGGTTGCCAAGTGGCTCATGGACAGAACTCACATAGCAAGAGTTGCGGGAGCTAGGTGTGACTCTAAACCGGTAATATGTGGCGTCCCCCAGAGCTCAGTCCTAGGACCCCTCCTGTTCAGCAAATACTTCTCAGAGGTACAGGCAAGCACAGGAGGACTATGGCTGACCAAGTTTGCAGACGACTATAATTGACTCTCTGGCTGACACAGACATCCTCCAAAAGGGTCTCACTGAGACAGATACCTGGTGTCAAAACCATGGCCTCAAGCTAAGTGCCAAAAGGTGCATAGTCATCCCCTTTGGAAAAAACAAAGTACCCACAAACTACCACATAGGTGGCAGCCCCCTAAATACGGAAGAAGTAATAAGGGATCTGGGGACCCAAGTAGATAGTAACCTCTCCTTTGGTAATCACATTGCCAAAGTGGTTAGAAAATCCTTCTATGTGGCCCACCAAATCACATAAGGGTTTGCATCCAGATTGAAAGAGGTCATTGGGCCCCTCTACACATCACTCATCAGATTCATCATAGAGTACAATGCCCCATTTGGGATGTACCTTACAAGACACCTGCAACAACTGGAAAGACCACTGAAGTACCTCACCAAGAGGATCACTGGCCTCAAGCAGATGCCCCATGCAGCTCGACTGAAGAAACTCCAGCTGTACTCGGTTGCATACTGCCTACTCAGAGGTGATCTCTGCCTGACATATAAGGCCATGTCCAACCCAGAATTGATGGACATGCTCCACCTAAAGAAAACCATATACCCTCGAGCCACACGCTCCAGGGATCTAAACCTCACCACAACAATAAATAGGATGTGCTGGAGGGATAGATTCTTGTCCCAGAGACTTCCCATGCTCCTCTGGAACAAGATTCCAATCTACATTAGGCAGAGCTCCTCGCTAACCCTCTTCAAGAGAAACATTGACGAGTGGATGGGAAACAGAAAGTTTACCCCAGGGATCACTTCAATGGCTCTGCTGGACAGAGGCACAGGGAACTAATCTAAGGGGGTGGCGAAAGCCAACACATTCTGGCTAGGCTTATAAATGCCTTCAGGCAGATAGCCTAGTACCTGCCTATGAACCTATGATTATCAATGATCTTTGAAAATTAAAATTAAGCACTAGAACTGGGTTAGCTGCTGATGCCACAGTAAAAAAAAAAAAAAAAAAAAAAAAAAAACAATAGTGTGTGAAAAAAGCACACTAATACAGCTTTAAAACTGGAAAAATCTGCTGATGTGAAAAATTGATTTTATACCTGGACCCCTTCTGCTAAGAGACAGTCAATGAGCTTCTTCCCCAAGAATTACTCTTTCGTCTGCAATCAAGAGCTAAAACTTAGCAGAAAGCTGAAGTACCACAGACTTGAAATTTACCAAATAGCATACTGTTTATTGTCTCAGTTACTTTTTCTTTAAGAATACTACATCAATGACTCATCTTCAAGTTTTCAGCCAAATGAAGGCATTGATGAATAAAGCTTGTGGCTTAGTTTAAAACAAAACTTTCACTATCTACAGATAACTGGTGGCATGCTTAGATAAGAATTTATCTTGTGAGGAAACTTTTTTTCTTGTAACATTATAATGTGTAGTCTCATCTTGCTCAGAAAATGTTTTAGTTAATTAACTGTAAGAGTATTTCAGTGAATTACATACATATGTATAATGCAGAGGCTCTAGATCATACCTCTCAACCTCTTAGAGCAAGTAATCTTGACAAAGCTAAAAATAATGGGAGGACAAAGGCCAGAAAATAGGGACAATTTCTAAATATTGCTCTTACAGACTTAGACAGTTGATAGATTAACAGGTTTTGCATTAGCATGGATTTGCTAAAGGGTATGAAGTCTGAAACTCATATGTCTATTATTTTCTGACTTCAGTCTTTAATGATTAGTCAATAATTTGCCAGAAAACCACAAAATTATAAAAAACAGACCAGAAATATGTATCTGTACTGTTGAGATGTCTGCTTTGGATGATGTTATTTGCTTCTGTGGCATAGTCTATACAGGTAAAAGACACTTTCAAATTAAGAATTCAAGAAAACAAGGAAAGACATTAAAAGCAAAAATCTTGGTAGTCCTTTGTTTTTTCACTTTGTAAACCATCACAGTTCTGCTGTTTTAGAAGGCATCTACAGAAGTATTAAACACAGCAAGGGCTTACAACATTCCAAGTATCAAAAATGAAATCACAGATTTTTATAACATAACACCTTGTACTCAGAGCCTGAATGGCACATCTGCTAAGAATAACCCTCTTGGTTAATTAGCTTGACTGCTTAATTGGTATTATTTCCTATTATCTTTAATTGCATATAATGCACATTTTATATCCTATTTCTTATAAACCTTTGAAGGAATCTCTGCCAATACACCAGGGTTACTAATCTGCTTTCCTGTTTACTGCTTTTTATTTTTTGCAATGTCCATGAGTTGTAGGAACGGGGAATAGCTAAATATCCATGGTAGAAGTATATAGAGGAACATAACAGGAGTCAATATTTGGGAGGGTGCAAAACTTTATCATGTGACACTTTGTCGTGTGACAGGGCACCAAAAACAGAGCCTTTTAGCAAAGCACTATGTTGGAAGACAAAAACAAAAAATATAAAGAATACAAAAGTGTTATACAGGCCCAAGATGACTGGGGTGAAAGGGAGGCAGCAAGAAGGCATGACAATAATCACTGTATATGTATTTCCAACTAACAGGCAGCAAGGAATGGGTGGTGGGGGGCAAGACATCTGACTGAATTTATTAAAATGCTGTTGTTTAGCTTACTATGACAAGTATGTTCATACACTATACTGCATAATAATGCATCCATGGGATTCTATAGCTGTGTATTTTTATTTGGCCAGATTTTAAAAGTATTATATACGAAAAAGATAAATATGGAGTTCTTAACAATAGTAAGACAGATGAAGAGTCAAAGAAATGATAATCTAAGCTCAACAGTTTAAAAAAAAAAGCTTAATGCCAATTAAATAAGAAAGCTGTGGCAAACCATCCAGAATAAACAAAAAAAATCAATACTCTCATAAGCGGTTAGAAAAGTAATATAAAGAAGCAGGTAAAGATAAAACTTCACAGAAGATAGAGGGAATAATAATGGACTTTAAATTTCATCACGTGAATATACATCTGGTGAAAAAGAATACTGGACTGTATAATAAATTATAAATAATATTCATTTAGATAAATATTTTACCATGGCAGACCTAGAAACCAAAAATAAATATGTTGGACTTGACAAAAAAAAAAAAAACTTGAATGAAACGCAGATTTACAATAATGATCAGAAAGATGAAACAAAAATGAAATAAAGTTAATGCTTGAACTTTGTTTGAACCACATATGACAAAGGAAAATGATTATTTAGTGGGACAGCTATCTAGATGAATTTCCTTAATTAGATTTAGCTGCAAGTCAGGTGACAAAAAAAAAAATCATGTCATAAAAAAAATGCATAAATTTGAAGTGCCAGTGTTACTTGTAATACCATTTCCTTGTTTATGTACTATTATTGGGTCTGTATTAATTTGTCTAAAACTTATTCCAGCGAATGGCCATTCATCAAATATTCACATCAGCGAACGTTTTTCTAAAGGAAGGGAGTTAGTTTTCCAGCATTAGGAAATTGGCCCTTTTCCCCACTGTAGTCTGATCTCAGAGTTTATAAATATAAGTAGGGTGGTGGGAGGTGTAGCCCCTACCTTGGTGGGTTTGCTATAATGTAGTTTGTGTTAAGGTCAGTGTGGGGGACAACTAATTCCTTTCCCTTAGAAAAACATTTGCTGAAGTGAACTTTCTATGAATGGATGGTCGCTGGTTTGTGTTTGATGAATGGATGTTCACTGGAATTAGTTTTCGATGAATTAATATAGACTCACTGTTATTCATTTTTTAAAAAGTACACAAGGAGTACTGCTTGAATATTAATGGGTAGTTAAGGAATTTTTATGAAATCTTTTGGCTGGACACTGCACACACCCGTTGTAAATCACTTCTCATTTTCATACTCCCTAATCAGATACATTTAAAGTGAAAGGATATGGACAAGCACAGAGTGATAGACAATGTCGTAATGACCTCAATATTTTCGAGAAAAAGATGGCTGAGATTAACACTTTCGGTAATCTCAAACCATACAGGTCGAATAAAACATTTGCCTTAAATTTCTTAAATGTGGTTAAGCTTAGTTTTGTTATATTTCAAACACGTTTTACCTCAATATGTTTTAATTCTGGAAGTAGACACTGCTATTGCAGTGTCATCATTCAGCATTCTAAGTGGACATATGAATCTGTTCAAGACTTAATAATTCAATAGAATAGTTTGTACCCTACAATTACTATAACTTCACTTTATGCTTTACCTCCTGAAGGGAGTAATTCCAGTACCATAGATGTTTTGCTCTGTCTGCTATATTGTACATTGATTTAATATAGGAGTAATTTCCAATAAGAAACAGAGGTGCTGCTACAGAGAACAGTTTTGCTCAAATGATCTGCAAATGCAATGTACTGCAAAGCATTATTGAAAGTAGTGAAAAGGCAGCCCTAACAGTACACTGGATGAATTTATACAGAATATTAATTTAGATATTTATTAATTCATTTAATTTAGTGATTAAGATTGTGTGACTGGACATATCCCATTTTCAGCATAAAGGCCTGGTGAAAAAGCTTCCACAACAATATACAAATGCAAGCAATGTACAATGTGTAACAAGAGCAAGGAAGGATGCATAATGAAACTAGGAGAGCCTACACTGGTGGCAAATAATTTTAGATGTTTCAGTGAAATACAAGTAGAAAAGATGACAGGCATGAAAAGTGTAAAACAATACATGCAATCATGTAGTAAAGTGAAAATAGGGGTGACCTACATTAATCAGTGTCTAAATGTAGGTAGGTTTGACAGGAAGGACACAGCTGAGAGTTTTAAGTTTACTAGAGAAGATATGAGAAGAAATGGGCTTATAAGACAGCAGAAATTTAGAAGGAAAAACACTGCAGCACAGAAGTAAGCAATTAAGGTTTACAGATATGTTTAAAGATTTTTGTAAAACAGGTCCTTTAATGGGGAGGGGAGCCAAACCAGTCGTGGCCAGAAGGCTCACCACCTCCGAATCTAGATCCTCTGCAAATTCTAGGCCATTAATGATTGAGAATATGGTTCGTGTAAGTTAATAAATGACCTACCAGCTGTTTATAAATACTATTGTAGCACTATGGTAGCACTGCTCATATTGTCATTATTGCTGTGCCTGTAACAACGTTTGGAGAATATTACGTTGGTAGAAGAGGGACAGTTTGTTATTTCAGTATATAACTAATGCTGCTAGGAGGAGAGAGCAAGTAGGTCATAAATTTGTTAAACTGTTTTGATAATTTCACATGCTTTGCATTACTTTGCATGGTACTCCATTGGCTATGGTCAAAGGGTCACAATTAGGATATGTAGTGAAAGACGTATCTGCAGTGCAAGCATTAGGCAGTCTCAAACGTCTGCCTGAGATTATGAGTCTGCTCCATTGCTACAAGAGGTATGAGGTCTCTAAACACGATCTGCAGAGAAACACACATGGCCATTTTTAATGGAGTTTAGCAGTTCAGATATGCATAGTTTCCTACAGTGAAAGGATGGAACCTCCTGGAATATAATTCATAGGGAATGGTGAAAGGTTTCTTAGTATTATATAACAGGTTCTGAGCAAAGCAACTGAGTGTGCTACCCATGTTAAGTAGTCAAACTGGCAATGATGTGTTTTTGGATTTGGTCATTAAGCTTGTAAAATGATTTGTTACTTTGAGAAGACAAAAACAAGGGAAAATACCCTGTTTGCAGAGAAGCATATAAAAGAGGTGTCAGAGCTCTTCAGCACTGCAAATATATAAACCATAAGTACACATTAACATACCTCATGAAATCAATGAGTGGTAGGCTGACTGCTTAGTGTAACAGCTGGAAGATCTTGGTAGTATTGTAGAGATGCACCTATAGTGCATGACAGGCTTCCTATATCGAATGTGCAAAAGCAATGGGTTACAGTGGTGCGTTTAGAGTGGCTTTGGAATCACAAAAAAGTACAAATAATACCAACGGTATAAATTACGATCAGTACTGAAAAAGTAACTGGGTTATTCATGAAAAGTGAAGAATATTTTTTGCAGTATTAGATCCATACTCAAGCTAAAGTGCATTTGATACAAAGTACAGATGATGACAAAGAAATCTGATGAGTGCATGCTGGCATCACTGAGCAGTAATTCAGACCTATAGTTCTCCAAGCTTTAGACATTATGGGTCAGTGATTGTGAACCTATGACACACGTGTCAAAGGTGACACATCACAACGTTTTGGGTGACACACCAACGTTCACCAACACCCAAGTTACCAAAGAAAATGAATCAACAAAAATACAAGAAATATGTGACCCTACACTTATTTATTAATACTCAGCAACAAAAAAGTTATTAATTGATATTAATCAAATCACACGCAGTGTGTTCCATATTTTTTCAGTTCAATTCAAAATTACTATTAAAAGTAGGGTAATTTTTTGGTGCACTATTTTAAGCCCAGTTATCAGTGTGCATATTGTTTTCTCTATTGTAACTCACTGATTTTTCTTTTACTTTTATAATACACAGCAGCACACATGATTGCACAGTTTTTTTTAAAAAATAAATAAATAAATAAATAATTGTTTCTCTTTTGTTCGGGGGGGGGGTGACACACCAGCAGAGTCAAGATAGGCATTTTCTGAATTTTTGACACACTGAGATCAAAAGGTTCACCATCACTGTTATAGGTTCTAAAGAAGTTATTGCAGGGGGTTCCCAGAGTTGCATAGAGAACACAAAGGTATAGTTTTCTATAAGAATAGTTAAAACTAGGTTTTGTGGCTCCTAACTGTGGGAATGTGTCTTCAGGGAAATACATAAAGGGTAATGTGGGGATTGGGGCACTTCTGGATAGAGTGGGCAGAAAGAATATGAGGTAAAAAAAGCATGGGTTTTAGGATAGCAAGTAACTGTTATTAATGAATAACTACATTTGATGTATACAATAAGCAACAAGGAGTTTAACATGAGCTTGGCAGAAAACATATACTGGATAGTTGTATCTGTTTGAATGTAATGGAATGCCTGGTAAGGGTTAATATCGAAGGTGTTAAGGTAGTATCTTGATTATTCTGTTTTCACTAGGCTAGTTATCCTGACAGTCAGTATTAATAAAATGGTTGGACAGATCTTCTAGAGTGTATGATGAGTATACAGAGTGAGGCAGTACATGGGCTTCTGTGCCAATGAATATTTTATACCTCTTAATAGTCAATATGTAGGCGATACAAATAAGGTGGCAAATGGGATCTGCATGACAAAGGATAACAGCACGAACACTGTTATATCTGTCTGTTGGCTAATGGAACTATTTTGTGTGAAGTATGTCAAGCTTTACACACACACACACACACATAAATATGTACACACACACGTATACATATATATATATATATATATATATATATATATATACACACACACACACACACACACGCATATACATATAAATATGTACACACAAACACATGTATATATATATATATATATATATATATATATATGTATACACACACACACATACATATAAATATGTACACACAAACACACATATATATATATATATATATATATATATATATATGTATATACATACATACACACACGCACACTATGAACCTATGAAAAAATGGTCTTCTTTGCAAGGCCCTTTATGCAAATGCATAAAAATATATAAATATGTCTACAATAGATTATGCTTTAAGCTTGCTTGACATTTAGAGAGTTTATTAAGTATTCTTTATAAACATAGCACCATATATATGGCTTTTTAATAGTCACTATTTCTGAAGGATCTGCCTTTAAATATGCACAATAAGTATGCTGGAAAACACAGTACAAAATGTTTGTTTTATTACTGCCATATAATTTTATGAAGAAACACTTAACTATAAAAAATCTGCAGTTACACATTAAATTATATAATATGCTGGTTGTGCTAAATATAACTAAACTGTTTTTCAGCAAATTTTATTTGCTGTAGTGAAATTGTTTTTTTCAGTAAATACTGGTTTGCTCAAACACAAAGCTAACTGTGCAGTACTGGGGTAACATCCCTATGTATCCTATTGGCAAAAGGAGCCCTACTGCAATCTGCACTAGTCTCCCCTGCTTAATTACAACCAACAGGTATGGTGCTCCATCTTGGAGGATGTTAACTTCTCCTTAAATACACTTTCATTTAGTTTCATTTGATCATTTGAAGAAACCATTCAGACAAAAACAAATCACATATTAGACTATTTTTTTTCAACAGTGATTCTTGAATTTATCCAGCAAGGAATCCATGTGCGCAAACACACATACATTACTTCAAAACTTACATAAAATATGTATTATTTTAGGACAATAATTCAGCTAAACACGATAATATGACCGCTTGTTTTTCTTGATTCGATTGCTGGGTTTACTGAACTCAATTTTCTGCTCCTGAGTAACTGAATTATAAACACCCTTGTGTGATTCGGTGCAGAATACCACTGTTCGCAGCATATGCTAAGCACAGGTACTCTGCAAGTAGCACAAAGTCCCATATGCACAAAGAAAATGTATGTACAGTCCCAATTTACATTACCTTTAGATGACAAACTACTCTGCCAACATGGTGATAAGCAAAGCTGTCCCATACCATATTACCTGATGTACTGGTTTCTTGATGGAGTAATAAATGTATACATAGCGTAACATGCCAAAATGTACCACAGCACAGATGAATGAAAATGGTTTACGTCTTACTGTGGACACATTAGAAGTGAGGTATCACGGCAGATGTTTCATGAAAACACTATCTGCAAATGCATGAATGCACAGCTGTTTTCATAACAAGCAGAATTTTTTTTCCAAAGCAAGAAAAAACATTTTTTTTTTGCTGCAGCTTTTCCAAATTAACTTGTAAAAAGTGGCATCTTAGGCAGTAATATGGAAAGCAAATGAAGTCGTATGAGCAGGGTGGAAACACAAACAAGGACATGACAGAATTCAGGACTTAGATTTTCCTCTAGCACATCCAAGTATTGCACTTTAAGTTACTCTGTAGTAACGTCTTTTGTTCTGGTATGATCCACTCTTTGCAAGTAATGTATAATAGACACATGCCTAAATGGTGTAGATATATATATATATGTAGATATATATATATATATATAACACACACACACACACACACACACACACACACACACATTTACAAAACAGTAAAATCCTGCCTTTACCATAAAAAAACATGTCATGTGACTACACTATACCTCTGCAACTACACACTGAAACTTTCCCATTTGTTTTTCATCAACTTTATCTAATTTTGGGTCCTTTACTAAGTGTGATAAAGACTGTGGCATGCAGCCACTTGGTAATATAAACCTTTTTCACACAGATAAAGTTTCAGTTGAACATTATTGTAATGTGAGCATATTCATTTACGATAACATTACTTGCTGGGTTATAATTGTGTGCCTATCTATATATACATGTATGCAATTCTCTCCTTACAAGCATGTGTGTGCAGGCATGCTTGAGTCTGTACACATATGTAGATATATTCATAATTAAAAAGCCGCTGCAGTGGTGAAGCGGTTAGTGTTGTCGCCTCACAGCAAAAGGTTCTCCCATTCGATTCTCGGCTGGAGCGCCTTCTGTGTGGAGTCTGCATGTCCTCCCCGTGGGCGATTGACGTTAAAGACAGGCAGGTAGGTGCGAGTGTGAATGGGCGTGCCTTCTTTGAAGGTTGGGCATCGGGCTAGCAACTTGGCACCATAAAAATCCACTGCCAATCATGAGCGGACCTGAGTTCCGCTGTGGTGACCCCTAACTGGGAAAAGCCGAAAGACTTGTTTAATATGCATGTATGAGTATGTAAATTATATGTAAATTATATGCATAATGTGTGTGTGTGTGTGTGTGTGTGGCGGGTGTGATGTGCATTAAATGTATTGCAGACTTATGGTAACAGTTACAGTTTTGGGATGACTAGTGAAGCAGAATGGTGGATGTTCATACATGGATCACCACTACAATATCCTAAGCTATTTAGGTATTACCCCCTGAACTAGCTACCTTTCCAAATCTTTGGATGCCATGTGCTCCATCCGCCAGGATCACTCGAGGTAGTCGGAGCACCAAATTACTTCAGACCATGTTTGCCATTGAAGTGAAGGCTTCATTCAGTGGTCCCCATGATCTGTCAGTCAGCTAGAAATCTACTAAGTCTGCACTGGGGAAAGCTTTCCTATTTTAAATTCATTTATGAAAACTTGTATTTTTTTTCTGTCATTAACTGGTGCTTTTGCCAAGTCTTAAAATATCGACAGGAGTTATAGTGTGGAAGCTTTTAAAAATGTTTTGTGGGGAAAAGTTTATTTTGACTAAAAACTTTCTCAGATTTTAAGCTATGGTGTGCTGGGGAGATGATACTGTGCTTGAGGTGGCTGTCAGTGGTGTACTTAGATCAGATCCAAGTGCCCTCTTCTGTTCTCCTTACTGACTTCATCCAGGCTTCACTGCCCACTTTTCATTCATCAGTACCAGCTTACCAATGGAGCAGCAAATGGTCTCTGTAGTTCTACCTTCCCCAGCACAAAAAAAACGTAATCTAAGGAGCCATTACATGTTATACGGGTTCTTTGCATCGGCCGCTGGTGAGGGACTCTGTTGTGGCCTCGAGGTTCCTCAGGCCACACATCTTGTTCTGTTGACCCTCTTAATGTAGTGTTTGAAGACACCAAAGACTGGGGGTCAGCATACCTCTCAACCTTTTCGAATCTGGACAAAGCCACAGATAATGAGGGTACAAAGACCCAAAAACAGGGACAAATTTTAAATATTGCTCTTATAAATTTAGAAAGTTGATATATAAAACAGTTTTTATTTGAAGGGTATCAAGTCTGAAACTAAAATGCCTGTCAGTATGCTTTGACTTTGATCCTCAATGATTTGCCAACAATTTACCAGAAAAACACAATTTTATGAGATACAGACCAAAAACATGAGACAAATATCTGGGCATTCTGTGAAAATTTGGACATTTGAGAGGTATGGGGGTCATTCATGTCATTTGCAGCTGTACAGATGCCTGTAGTGAGTGGGGGGATACTATTGCTGCTTACTGGAGAAGGGGCAGGTGAAGGGTCTTCACTGGGTTGGTCTAGGGTTAGGAATTCTGGGTCCAGTGCTCCTAAGGGTCAGGCTTCTTTCAGGGAGAAAAACGTACAGTTTCTTATTTCCATTTCCAAGGACTGGGCAAATATGCTGTGATTTGCTCCTTTTCCTTGCCTTTCCAATCTGCAGCCAAGAAAAGGAAAACAGACCCTTCTCATTCTGTCTAGAATTTTCAGTCAAAAGAGCAGTCAGTACTGGGGGGAGGGGTGCACATCAGCAGTTTCTTCTCAGTCTGAGCATTCTGATTCTGAGGACATTATGGCTACAGATTTCCCTGCTAAAGAAATTTCCTTCACACTCTATCTATATGAAACAGTTTTCAGTGGGACCAGAATGAAATTCCTATAGTACAGAAAATGCGTTATGATTTGTTAAAGCAACTGATGCCTAAAGCTGTACCAATCCTCATGTTCCATGCTTTAGGAAATGATTTTTCATTGCATTAAATATTTTACATGGTCAACCTTTCATTCTTAAGAGGTTTGACAGCTTATACAAGGTGCCCCAAATGCACAAGTACTGGTTTTCTAAACCTAAAATAGATCCAGCAGTCATTTCTGTTACTGCTACTAACCCCATTCTTGCTGGGAAAGACGGGAAAGCAAAGGATAAGTTCAGGATAAAAATTCTGCCTTCTAGTGCTTCAACTTTCAGGATTTTGAACTGCCAAGCACATATGTTACAATTTTTGGTTGTATCTTTTTTAGAATACACAGAGATCTGTGGCTATCCTTTCTTCCTTCTGACTTAAAGAATTCATTAAACACTTCAGGTGACTAAGCATGCTTTAAAATGTACTAATGATGTTGCTAACATTTCTTCCAGAGCTGCTACATCTAGAACAATTTTGAGAAGATTGGCCTGGCTCCACTTTCAAAATCTTCATAAAGATGTTAAATCTGAGACTGTGCATTCGTCTTTTGAGGAACAGATTATGTTTGGCCCTTTAGAAGCTAAGGTACTTAAGGAGTATGATGAAAAGGAAAACTGATTCTTCAACCCCTCACTTAACATATCAAATAACAGTTTTCCATCATCCTTAGGTCCCTTTGCCAATAAACAGTTTAAGCAGTAAGGATACAGAAATAAAGATTTAAGAAAAAAAAAATGGAAATAAGGTTCCAAAACAAAAACAAAGGAAAAGCCTCCAAAAAATCAACAACTGTAAGGGCACTCCTCTCAGTCAAGACAACTATCATACTCCCCCCTCCCCACCCTGGCAACCTTTTCATGTACTGAGACTTAATTTTCCCTGTTGGCACTAAACATGTTCAGAAAATTGGGTTCTGAATATAATCTAAATGGGTTAACTTGACAATGGGAGTCCCTAGACCCCATTTCAGGGAATTCTCTCTTGCTCAAAGGAATCTAATTATTCTTTTCCCCTCCCCATTCTGCACAACATGGTGTATCAGTGATTAATAGAACCAGTGCCCATCAATCTCCTAGGCAAAGGTTTTTATTCACAGAATTCCTTTGCTCCCAAACCAGAAGGAACCAGGAGGCCAGGACTGGATCATTCTTTTCTAAACATTTTGCCAAGATTACAAAGTTCAAAATGTTATCACCTCAAAGTCTTGCACCACTGATTCCAAATCTAGCTTTCATGGTAAAGTTGGATCTGAAGAACACCTATCACATTCCTACTGCCAAGCATTTCAGGCATTTCCTAAAATTTTTTTGTGCCTGGCTTACATTACCAGTTCTCTGTTTTACTCTTTGGACTCTCTATTGCACTGAGTATTTACAAAAATGGCTAGCTCCAATAATTGCTTATTGCAGACTAGGATATTCATACTTTCCATATTTGGATGATTGTCTTATCTTTGCAGACTATTTTTCTGGCTGCCAAGAATCTCTAGGAACTTTTCAGGTACTTCTTCACAATCTGGGTTGTCAAATCAGTTTGCAGAACTCTTTTCGTATCCCATCTCATAGAATGGTTTTCCTGGTATATTTGCTGGACTCGCTGTGGGAAGAGCCTTTTTTAATCCAAACAAAGTAGAAATGATTCAGCACCTCTTCCTGAGTTTCTCCAGCCTAAGCCTGGTATCTAGAAGGACGTTTCTCAAGGTTATAGGGAGCATGGCATTGATTATTATTACAATTTGCCATAACTACAAGAGGAAATGAAAATGATACCTCAGATCAGTCTAGACAGGTATCTACACCTCTTGACATTTCAGACAACAGTTCTGTGGTTTGTAAAGATGGAGACAGGATGGTGGATAGACTAGAAAGAGCGAAATCCAGGTCTTACAGTCTCCCTTCTTAGCCCCCTCTAGCCAGTCACTACAGATGCCTCAGATCAGCTATGAGGTTCAGTTTCAAAATGAGGAGAAGTGCAAGCTCTGTGGATTCTGAAGAGAAACAGAAGCACATAAATGTGATGTGGTACGTAAACAAACACAGGGATACCAGATTCCACCCACTTTGCATATTGGTAGCATATAGCCTGGGATATACTAATTCAGCTCAATATGGCTCTTAAAACTTCATACATTTCTTCATAGCAAATTCTTACTACTCAGGAGGACCAGGATATGGCCACTTCATCCTGGGGTGTTCCAAGAATTAATCCAACTTTAGAAAATACCTCAAATAGATCTGTTTGCCTCTTATCAGAACAGACAGCCAAAGAAATTATGCTCTAGGATTCCTTGCAGTCAGGCCTGAAGACAGATGCTTTCTCATTCGCGTGGATGGGAATGCTCATGTATGCCTTTCCACTGATGATGCTCATGTATGCCTTTCCACTGATGACTATGGTTTTTCTAAAGGTCCAGAAGCACTCTTCAAAAATTGCAGTGGTGACTCCCTTCTGACCTAGGCAACAGTAGTTTGTGCTTCTTTTCAATCTGGCCAAGAGCAACTACTACAAACTTCCCCACAAATAGAATTTTCTCATACAAGATGGGGGGAGGGGGGTTGATAAACCCCGTTCTAGAAACTCTTCAACTAATTGCCTGGGTGACAGAATATTAATACCTTTTACGCACTTTTTTCCTGAGGAAGTGTAGGAGGTAGTGAAGGAGGGAAGACAACCTGCTACTAGAAAATCATATATGTGTAAGTGGAAAAGATTTTCTAGTTGGTGCTACTCAAAGATTCAGAATGCTTTTCAGGACCAGTTGCCTCTGCTTCTTGATTTGTGCGAGTTACTGTCTAACGGCTTGTCATACTCTTGTGGCAAGGAACATTCTTCAGCCATTTCTGCTCATCTCCCCATAGAGCATTCTCTTTCTAACAATGCTACAATAATTGCACACCTAGGAAACCAGTAACTCCTCCTTGTGCTTGAAAAGCTTAGTTTATCTACATTGGATTCAGCTCTTGAGGCTGATTTGAGGTTCTTAACATGGAAGACTGCTTTGCTTATTACTCTGACATCTGTTAGGAGAGTATTTGAGCTACAAGCAATTAGCGATAGCCAGCCTTACCTCATTTTTATAGGGGCAAGATTTCTTTCAGAATCACTTCAGTGTTTACTTTAAGCTAGACCATTAACTTCCCAGTCTTATTTCACAATCCAAAGAACAAGTGAGAACAAATTCTTCGCTCTCTGGATTTACATAGGCAGTTTGGATAATACCTACATAAAACTTTCAGGAAAAAGTACAGTTGTGTACATTTATCATAAATGTAGATGTTCGAGTGTATTCACTGTTGCAGTCATTACACTTGGGTTATCTTGACAGAGTAGCCCTCAATCGGCCCGAATACCAGAGGCTTAGTATTTCTGTGTCGGTTGCTGTCGCTTCAGTACTGACGTCAGGTCGTCAGAGGTATAAAAACAGGCAGCTGATGCCATTACATCAGTTTTTCTTGCCCCAAATGTCAGAAGCCCCCAAATAGGGAGCTAAGCTATGGTGGAAAAACACCACCAGTAAAAAGTAAATACCAATAGCCCTGTAAGAAAAGAAGGAGAGAGAGAGATACAAGGGGGCTGGACGGTGGGAAACCGGGACTGCAACAGTGAATACACTTGAACATCTATATTTATGGTAAGTGTACACAACTGTACTATGATCTTCGTGTTTCACTGTTGCAGTCATCACACTTGGGTTGATTCCCAAAGCTGAAGAATGGGTGGAGGCAGTCAAGAAGAGTTGGGGCTGGTTAGTATGCCCTGCAGCACTGCTGTTGCAAAGGCCGCCCTGGATTTGGAAAAGATAGGCAGGTAGTAATGCTTGGTGAAAGTATGAACAGAACTCCAAGTAGCAGCTTCCAGAATGTCCCTGGTAGGTACTCCTCTGAGGAAAGGCTGTAGAGGTTGAAGTTTCCCTAGTGGAATGCGTTTTGACTCCCTAAGGGGGTGGTTTCCCATGGTGTTTGTAACAGAAATGTTTACAGTGTGCTATCCATTTGGAGATGGTTTGTTTTGATATGGCCTTGCCCCTCTGCCCCTGGTGCAAAGTTGACTATTAACTGGTCAGATTTCCTAAAGGGCTTAATCCTATCAAGGTAGAATCTGAGTTGTCTTTGCACATCTAAAGAGTGCAGGATCTTTTCACCCTTATTTTGAGGATTAGGGAAAACGTGGGCAAATGGATAGACTGGTTGAGAGTCAAACTGGACACCACTTTAGGCATGAAAGTTGGGTTAGTCCTGAGGTAGACCCTGTCAGTATGAAAAATAATGAAGGGTTCCACAACCATAAGTGCTTGTAGCTCAGACACTCTTCTAGCTGAAGTGATGGCCAGAAGCAAGGCTGTTTTCCAAGAGAGGAATTTTAACTCTGCTGATGCTGCAGACTCAAAGGGGGGTAGCGCGAGTTTTTACAACACAAAGTTAAGGTCTCAAGCAGGGGTGGGGGCTCTTCTTGGTGACCTTAAGTTGTTAACCCCTCTCAAGAACTGCTTGATGAGAGGGTGAGAGAAGAGAGGTAGCTCAGTGCTGTAATAAGCAGATATAGCAGAGGCATGGATCTTAATGGAGGAGAAGGAGAGGACTCTGTGGAGTAGGTCTGCTAGGTAATCCAGGATGAGAGGCAAGGAGGGCTGTGCTGTATATGCTCCTTTAGTGTGAATCCAGGAACAATACCTTTTCCACTTGTCACCATAAGATTTCCTTGTAATGGGTCATCTGGCTTCACGTATGAGATCCAGTACCTGCTTGCTTAGGCTGGCCACTGGAGGAGAAGTCAAGGGATAAGCCAGGCTGCAAGGTTCAGGGTCTGCAACTGTAGATGCAGGAACCGTCCTTCCTGCTGAGTCAGGAGAGTAGGGATGTGGGGTAGGTGCCATGGAGGCAATGGTGACAGAATGCACAGTAGTGGGTACCAGTGTTGGCATGGCTAGTCTGGAGCAATTAGGATTGCTCTTGGTCTTTCCTCCCTTATCTTGAGTAATACTCTTGTAAGAAGAGGTAGAGGTGGAAATGCATAGATTGAGAGGTTTGCCCACTGGAAGGATAGGGCATCCACTTTCCAGGCCTTGCTGTGATTTATTCTGGTACAGAATTTGCTGAACTGGTGGTTGTAGGGGGAGGCAAATAGGTCCACCTTCGGAGTACCCCATTTCTGGGTTACCAGGCTGAAGGTGTTGTGGTTTAATTGCCACTCGTGGGTCTAGGAGATTTCTGCTTAAGTTGTCTGCCAGAGAGTTTTGGTTGCCTGTCAGGAATTGAGCTTGCAGTTGAATAAGCATGGCTGAGGCTGTGTTCCACAGGGTCATGGCTAGCCTGCAGAGTGGGTTTCCCCCTGCTTGTTTATGTACCACATCACTGTGGTGTTGTCGGTTTTGATTAGTAAGGGACCTGGTGAGAGTAGGGATCTGAAAGCTGTCAGAGCATGTTGAACAGCTAGCATCTCTTTTTGGTTGATATGCAGATGAATTTGATTTGGGCTCCAGTGGCCCTGAGTGCACCTGCTGTCCAGTTGTGCACCCCAGGCATAATCTGATGCATCTGTGGTTAGGGTCTGGACAGTGTGGGGTTGTGTAAAGGGAAGCCCTTATTGTGGTTGCATTCTGCTGCCCACCAAATGAACTCTTTCTTTAGACAAGGTATCATAGGTATGATAGTTTACAGGTCCTGTGAATGTTGGCACCAAAGACTTTTTAAGTACCATTGAAGTTTCCTCATATGCTGTCTGGCATATGAAATTAGTAGAATGCAGGAGGCCATGAACCCTAGAGCCTGCAGGATTTTCCTTGCAGATAGCTGGGTTTTGGTGTCCATTTGAGCGAAGAATCGGGCTTGTTTTTATGGAGTAAGGAATGCCATCTGGGATGCTGTGTCCAAGCTTGCTCCCAGGAATACAATTTTTTGACTGGGGACTAGTTTGGATTTCTTTTCGTTGATAGTGTACTCCAGGGAGGTTAGGCAGTCCTTTACAAATGTCAGGTGCTGCAACAGCTTTAACTGACTGCCTGAATTAGGCAATCGTCCAAGTAGGGGTAAATTTGAATATTTCTCTCTCTGCAATAGGCAATGATTGGAACCAGGCATTTTGTGAAAACTCTGGAAGCAGTAGATAAACCAAAGGGAAGTGCATAGAACTGATAATGTAAAGATCCTACCTTAAAACGTAGATATTTCCTGCCGGAGTCCCTTATTGGGGTGTGCAGATAGGCCTCCTTTAGGTCTAGGGTGGCTAACCAGGCATCTTTGGACAGCATAGGGAGAAGCTGCTGTAGGGTGAGCATTTTGAATTTTGGTATCACCAGGAAGTTGTTTAGAATGGACAGATCTAAGATTGGGCACCAGGTGCCCTCTTTTTTAGGACCAGGAAAAGCCTGGAATAAAACCCTTGGCCTATCTGTTCTGCAGGAACAGGCTGAATTGCCCTTATAGAGAGCAGGGACTGAACTTGGTTTTATGCCTCTGCCCGCTGGTTTGGAGGAAGATCTGGGAGCCCTTTTGGGGTTGGCAGCGTGTGGAAATAAAATTTGTACCCCTGGGATACTACATTGAGGACTCATCGATCATTGGTGATGGAGGTCCAGTTTTTTGCATGGTGGGCAAGTTTTCCTCCAAGGGACACGAGCAATTAGGCAGAGGTGAGGGGTGGGGGTTGAGAAGTCATTGTGAATTCTTTCCGTAAGGGGGTGGTTTAGCACTCCCTGCTTTAGAAGTGGAGGTACTCCATTCCTTAGATCTCTGCATACACAGACTGTAATCTTGGGGGGGGGGTCTGTTTCCCCTGGGTCCAGTTTGAGATGTCCTTGAGGGTGCTGGAAAGGACCAATGTTTTGAGGGGCAATGCCTACTAAATCTTGGAGGCTGCACTTGCAAAAAAATATTTGACTGTCTGCATAGACTTAGCCTTTTCTTCCATCTTTTTTTAAACCTCTTCTGCTTTGGTGCCAAACAGATTGTCCTTGTTCAGAGGATCATCCAATAATTTTGATTTGACATGGTCTGGCAGGGTCTGCTCCTTAAGCCAGGCATGCCTTCTAAGTACAGAACCTGTGACTGCTGCCCTGCAAGATGCTTCTAGGGCGTCAACCACATTGCATGGTATGCTTGCTAACTTGGCTTGCAGAATGCATATGCTCCTGTAATTCTTTATTTTCTGCACAGTCAGGAAAGGTAGACAATTTTTGCTTAATAAGTTCCATAGTATGTTGCTGGTATTTCAGCATGTGGAACTGACAATTTAATGCTCTAATGGCAAGAGTTGCAGAGGTGCATACTTTTTTACCCCATCTGTCTAAAGCTTGGGAATCCCTGCCCAAGGGGGTGGGATTCTTAGCTGTAGTTGCTTTTATTCCTTTAGGTCCTTGGGAGATTACCACGGGGTCAGCAGTAGGATTTTTGAAGAGAAATTTGTGTGAGTCAGGGACTCTGTAGTACCTGTCAGGTTTTCTTGGAGCAGGGGGTAAAGTATCAGGAGTTAGACTGGATTCCATAAAGACATCATCCACAACAGGAGGGATAGCTAAGGGTCTGTGCTGTGGTAGATCTACAAATTCTCTGAGTCTCTTTTTGGACTGAGGATAACCCTGGCATTTCCAATGGAAATGCTCTCTCAAAGTATGTAGGGTTTCATCAAAAGAAAAATCCTCTGGAGTGGAGGCAGAAGGAATGGATTCCTCTGCATCTGAATCCTCATAGGCAGAAAAGGGCATGTCTTCATAATCAGAAACCTCAGAGTCATCGAACTCGTGGTCAGATAAAGCTGCTGGGAACAAGTCTCTTTTCCTTTTAGCAGGGGAAGGCTGGCTTCCCCTAATCAGCATGATCAGGTCTTCTGCCATTTTAAGCAACTGAGATTGTGGCAAGGAAGCTGGCGCTTGAGATTGGGTCATCGGTTTTTTAGGCATAGCTCGTACTCTTGTCCTTAGAAACTCAGTAATTTTAGAAAGAACTGAAGATGCAAAAGAAGTCGTCGGTTTGTGTTGAATATCGGCAAAAGAAGTCAGTTTGTGTTGAATATCGGAAGTGCGAAGAGCTTCCTCAGAAGCCGGTGCCTGCACAGCGGCTCCGGACCCATCCAAGGTAGAGACATTCGCAGGTTCCGTAGTCAAAGAAGTGTCTCGCGGCATACCAGACTCCGAACGGGTCTCGGTAGTGGCCTGAGAATCCATCGAAGTGGGAATCAGGGGCTGTGAAAGTACTGGCAAACTGGCAACTAGCTTAATGGAAGTGTCGTCGGCAGTTTTGGACCTGTGCGGTCTGTCTCTGTCTTTATCCTTACGTTTTTTCAGAAGATCGGTAGTCGGATGGCTTACCGAAGCCATTTCGGAATATGGAGATCAAGAACAAAAGTATTTAGCTAAAATAAGGGCCCAACAATGAATAGTTTAGGTGTTGAACAAAGCACAAAACCAACAGCGGGGTACATCGTGGTCTGGGCCTAAATAGGTGATGCAGTAAGAATGGAAATCTTGGTGTGGTATTTGCTTTCCACAGGTGAGACAATTGCTAACTTTCTCTAACATTGGTTACAGCAAGAAAAAAGGATCCCCAATGGGGTACTTAGCTTTAGAAGACTTCAAGATGATTCATTTTTGGAAACGAAAACTGAGGTAGCGGCTGGCCGGCACTCATGCAAACTGCTTCTGCTCCGGGCTCCTCGGCAACAAAGACTGATGTAATGGCATTGGCTGCCTGTTTTTATACCCCTGATGACCTGAGGTCAGTAATGAAGCAACAGCAACCAACACAGAAATACTAAGCCTCTAGTATTCGGGCTGACTGAGGGCTACCCCTGGCAGGATAACCCAAGTATGATGACTGCAACAGTGAAACACGAAGAACATCTGAACAGCCATTTGTCTTCTATGAATGTAAGAAGAATGGGCAACCTGTGACTAAGTTGGCTATTTTCAGATGTTTGTCGCATGTTATTACTTTTTGCCATGCTGATAACAATAAGCCACTCCCAGGCAGGGTCAAAGCCCATTCTGCAAAGACATTGGCTTTTTCGGTGTTTCCTTGAAAGGGAGGAAACTATGAATATTGTAGAGACAGCAACTTCACACTTTTACAAAGCACAACACTCGGGATTCCATTTCCAGGTCCAGAACAGGTTATATCCAAACACACAACAACACGAAATATCCAAAAAATATACTCAGGAGGCAGAACAGGTTTTGCCAGGTCCATTCTCTGGGGGCTCCTGGAGTCTTAGTTATAGGCCTGCTCCCTTTTTGTTACTCCTGACTAAGCTATGAGATCTACCCAAACAGCTTAGGTTACTGCAATGGTGATCCATGTGTGAACATAATTCAGTTATGTAAGTAAACTTACTATAACAGTAGACGTTCTAATGGATCACCATTGCAACAGCCATCCCTCTATCCAGCTCCTATTTTTTTTTGTTTACTCTTCTTGTAGTTTCCCAGTGGGTTTAGTTTCACCCAGCTTATACAGTTATGTCTCACTATAAAGGGTTTTTGCCTTTTTTCTGGGCAAAAATGCACTGAAGTAATATAGCACTCCAACTGCCTTTTATATGGAGCACCTCAATTGTCTTTAACAGTCGGAGAGCTCCGGGGGCACCCAGAGCTTTGGGAAGCTGGCCAATGCAAGTGGCAATACCCGAACAGTTTAGGCCACTGTAGTAGACTGGCCTTACCCATCCCATGGTTGATAATTCTATATTACCCCTAAGGAGAAGAACTGGGATCATTCCATAGTCAACTTGAGGAATTGCATGCAAGGGATAAAGCATTTAAGAACTCTATTTGTCCATTAGTAGTACAGTGGGCAGTACTGGAGTAAATTTTCTAATTTCCATCCTTAGATCTAAGTTGCACTTGATTACAGACAGGGATGAATTTTATTTTATGTGGATGGGAAAGTTTGTTCCACAGCAGTGGTATCCTCTGCAAGATATACCTGTCCTTCTAAACCATTCTGTTGATGTTGGAGAGGAGGTCTAGATCCCTAAACCAAGTATTTCTGATGTCATTTGACTTTCCGTTGTCCAGTAAAATCA
The DNA here is from genome assembly GCF_019279795.1 of Protopterus annectens. Classification (NCBI taxonomy): domain Eukaryota; kingdom Metazoa; phylum Chordata; order Ceratodontiformes; family Protopteridae; genus Protopterus; species Protopterus annectens. The sequence goes on from NC_056731.1 coordinate 795,345,838, forward strand.
TCAGTAATGGGTTGTAGGGTGCCTTGAATGCCAGAGAAAGGTCGCCTCTTAGCAGTCTATAGGATACAAAGTATAGTGTCAGGGCTTTGAGCAGATCCATGTGGGACATGTTGTTTAGGCCTTGCATCCTTTGAGTAATTATCTCTGTGGGTATTCCAGTTGCTGCATGCATTTGCACAGATACATGCCAAAGGGGGCATTATATTCAATGACTGGCCTACATGCGGGCTGAGTAAAGGGGATAATGGCATCCCTAGAGCTAGACACATTCCCTTTGTTTATAAGTTGTTCAATACAGAAGGAATTTCTTACAAAAATAGACATGCTGGTCAAAAGTTAGGTCACTGCTCACATAAGTTCCCAAATCCCAAACAAGTGGGTCAACTCTTAGGACTGTACTGTCAATCTGGTAGTTCCCTGAGGTAGATAGCTTCCCAAAGGATACAATAATGCATGTTTTGGCATTTAGTTTCAGACCATGGTTTTGGCACCATTTTTATGTACTTGGGACAAATCTTCCTGTAGGATGGCCAAGTAATTTGAGGATTCATATGCCTGGCTTGCAGTCATCTATAAACTTTAGGTTTGGTTTATACTTCACTGATTTGGATGGACTGTGGTAACTAAGAAGGATGTTTACCAAATTTGACTTTAGGGCAGTATATATAGGATTGATGAATGCAGTACCTTTTGAGTGGTTTTCTAGTTTTGATGTATTTTTAATTGAAAAAGGACACTGCCAGCAAAACAGACCCAGTTCTAACTAAATTACCTAAAAACATAAGTAAGCAATAAAAACTAACATATCCTTGGAGAAACATCATTGCACTGCTAACAAAAATTCATTAAAAAATTAACCTTGTTTAAAATGATTAAAGAGTATCAAAGAACCTGAGTAGAAAACCACCCACAAGTCACTCCACTCAACTGAAATCAATGGGAAACTGTAATTAAAAAAATAAATAAACGGAAATGGCTTATTTGTGTAATAAATAAAACATCTTGGATGGAAGAACTGTGGGAATCGTAGCTTTCTTAATTGTGTCAAAAAGTTTCCTCAACACATTAGACTGTCACATTCTTTTTCTCTCACAAACACCTACAGAATTAACAGTAATAATAATATTAATAATAATTTATTTACAAATAGATATAAATAGATACATAAACACACACAGGTGTAAGTGTATGAATAGTGCATGTGGGAAAACAATATGTAATGTGTTTTATAGTGCAGTTGTGTACACATACAACTGCAAATACACAATCTCATACACACACACACACACACACACACACACACACACACACACACACACACACACACACACACACACACACACCTTGCATTGACTGTGTGCTAGAGGAAAGTCAACAATGCATGATTCAATAAACACGGCACATATAGTAGCTGGAAGATCAAGCAAAACTTACAGATTTTCCCACTCTCTAGATGGAAGAGAGAAAAACAAAAGTATTCATAAATGAGCATAAACAACAATCGAAATTAAACTTTTTGCTGTAAATCTGCGGACTGCATGCATTTCCTTTTCTTCCTATCTGCTTCCTGTAACATGATGTACAAATACATTTACTAAGTGAAGATGATGGTACTATTAATACAAAATAAGTTTCAAGTGCAAAACATTATTCATACAACAGGGTGTTCACACATACATACATATTCTCCAGTATCGTCCAATATATGGGCAGACAACAAACTACACATAAACAGTCATAACAAATTGGCATATAACCATAAAATATGCATTTATGTGAGAAACACACATTTTTCTTCTGGAAAGTGTGCCTTCTAGTGCAAGATATTACAGTGCAAATTGTAAATATTCAAACATTTTATACAGTTATTAAACTAACTGCACAAGTGACTCATATACCTTCAATCACATAGTTTAAATTGTAAAAAAAAAATAATCTGTGATATATATATATATATATATATATACATACATACATACACACGTGTGTGTATATATACATATATATATATAAATATATATATACACAACTCCATGACTATATAATGTAAAAAAAATTCTAATTTGGAAGAAATAAAGGTCAGGCTAGACCATGGGCCTTGTTCTTCACCTAAGTTAGCCTCATATTATCATCTTTATCATAACCAATATACGTATCCTGCCAATGTTTGCCTACGCCAGCTATCCAAACTCGCTTGAAAGACTCCAGCTTGCATTGCTGCTGTGACTTTCTCCTAGCCATGCTCTCCAAACTACCAAATCCTGACAGGAAAAGCTAAACAAAGCTTTTGGCCTTTTCAGCTGTAGCAGACAGGCTGTAACTCCTACCTGTTCAAAAATACCATTTAAACATGTGGGTGCTGTTGCTTAGTTTATGCATACTGGTTCAAAACTGTTTTACATTTATTCTTTCTGTGCATTTTGGTATAAGAACCTCTATACCCATGTTCCCTTTAAACTATCACAGAGACAAATAAAACAGACTCTTTTTCATAGCATCCAAGTGTGAACTGACAACAGATTAAAGGCATGCAATACTTTATCCACATTTTCTGTGCCACACAGACACAGCATTATAAAAAAGAAGGTCATGCTGCTTGTACTACTGACTTTCTCCTGTTACCAAATAACTGCATTTACACTACAGATGACGTTACTGTGCCTGCCTTCTTGATCGGCTAGGACAATGCTTGCTGACTGCAGAAATGCAGTACAAGAAGAGTGTAACCTTATTATATATTCCTGAATAAGATCTTAGTGTGCATGATTATTGGCAATAGCAGATGTTAAAAAACTTTATTCAGTTATTCTAATAGAAGAAGGGCTGTTAGCTCTAGAGATCTGGTTAATAGGAGAACATAATCAAGTTTAATTACATCAGTTTCATAGAGAGTTTAACAGAGATTGTATATGAGAACAATTTTGTTTTTTTTTCAGTGACCGTTAGTTTTGCCAATTAACTAACACAGCAGTGGGATCTGTATTTCATCTAGTTATGCTAAAATAGTTATGACATAGTGGGAGCACTGGTATGTTATATAATCTGAGTATAAAGAACAACTTGCATAGTACTGTCATCATAAAGAGAATGGCCGGATTCAGAAACAGCTAGCATTGATCTTCCTTGCTAGCAGACTTTACAGCAGTCAACAGGAGACACAGTAGACATCACAGGCATCAACTTCATGAGCAGTACACTGGGTCCTCAATGACATGACACAGTATGTGGAAGAGTACGTGGTTCCCAAAGAGCACTATGCAGGTGTTTTATAGCTCATTTTTCAAAGTTTCTACAGGCTAGTGACTGCACCCACATTGCTATAAAAAGCCCCAACAGTTTCACATGGCACTGATACATTTCTTCTCCATTAACTCCAAGTGGTGTGCAGTGCATAATAGGGTATTATTGAAAATGTGTCCATGTTCCCATACTGGGCACACTTCTGACAATATACCACTGATATGCAAGGTGACTTCCCACTGGAACATCTTATTGGTGATACCAAATATGCCAAGGATTATGACACTAATAAGGAAACAACAGAGCATGTCTGAGCTGACGTCCAACTCTGCACTGTCACAGGCCTGAAGCATTGTTAAGAGAGTGTTCAGACTGTAGAAGGGCCACTTCTATTGCCTAGATTTCTCTGCTGGTGCACTGCAGTATGCTCCACAGGCCAACAGCAAGACATTTTCTGTTAGTAAAAATGTTACACGAAATGGTGGTAAGGAGACAGCTAGAACAGTAGATTGCCAACAGAGGAGCAGGTGAACTGGAATCCGCAGTGGAAGAGGTGCCAGGAGAGGAGTTGCTGGATATGCCAGCTGCAAATGAAAACCATGTGAAGCTCAGATAGGTGAACAACTTTGTAGCACTGGCACTGCCAGGGGTCAGAAGAGAGACAGCAAAGAGTAAAAGTTATGTATTCAGCACTACCTCCAGGTCACGGCAGTACATTGACTGGCCATGTTATGTTCTGCTTAAATCATTGCCTTGAGTAAATCTGTTTAGCCAAGGTCACAGGCATCTTAGAATCAGTTGTCAGTTATTTAAGTGAGACTTTGACCTATACGGGTTCTAGTTCTGTGTGGTTTACAGCACTTGAGCTTCAGATTTCACCTATTTTTCATTCGTTCTTTTCTTTTCTTCAGTTATATTTACTGCATTGTGATGAACTGAGCACAGTGACAAGGTAGCAGTATTTCTCAGTGGGAAGTATACACAAGTGTAATTCTTCTTAGAACATTAATGAGTCAATTATCCATGTTCGTTTTGTCTCAACTACTTACACTGAGTTGCTTAAGCTTCCTCTTACCCGTGCTGATCTGTACAGCCTGTGCAGCAGCTGTACTAAGCAGCTTATAGCCAAATCCAACAAACTTCTGCAGCTGTAATATTTCCCAAGCCCCTCTTTAGATCCACAGTTTAACTATAGCAACACTGCTCATTCATGGACAGTCAACACACAAAATTCTCCTATGCTGCCAGTCTTACAGCATTTGGAATCTGGGTGCAGTGTATGAACTGCCTCATGTTCACTGAAAACGAACTCCTAATAAATGCAAAAGACTATCTGTGAGAGGTATAAATACTTAATTCAAATGGAGGCATCCCTCTCTCAGCCAGCTACATTGTGGTGAGCTCAACACTGTCTTACCCCATTCTCCACCCACACCTATGCACCAACCATAGAATAGAAACTCTAAGCAATCTTATGTTGATGCTATTAAAAAGTCTTCACCAAGGCTTCCTAGGAATCTGAAGACTAGACTTCAGCCTAAACCTTCAAATTTACTTCCTGCACACAATATAGCATCAACAGCTCATACTCAACATACCGCTCACTCTGATGTTACAGGAAATATAGACATTAACAGAAGTCACCTATCTATCACACAAAAGCCCTTAAGACAGTAAGTTCAAGCTAGTTCTGGTTCTAGGTGACTCCATAATTAGGCATACACACATGCTCTACTCACTAGGGCAAAGGTTAGTTGTATCTCAGCCGCCACATTATGTGAACTCACTAAAGCCCTTTAAAGTTCACTCATCCCAGGTGTACATACACCCTGATCATTGCAGACAGAATGAATGACTTGAGAGGCATCTCCTTGGATCATAAGAAGCATGACATAATGGATGCCTCTGAATATGCATCTGGAAAGGGACTGAAACTTGTTTTGAACATTGAACAGTATCCTGTCATCACCAAGAATGATGCCACAATACAAACCAATGAGAAGTGTTTTTTAATTACTGGCTTAACTACTGGTGTCATTCTAAAGGGATCCAATCTATATCAGCCTAGGATGAGATGGTTGGTTGCTTCTCTCTCATTATAGCTTCCATATATTAGGTAAGACCACCCCACACATAGTGCCTTTTTTAGGTCAGTCTCCTTCAAATTATCTCTATAGCCAATCACAATCAAAATCATACAAAAGTAGCTCTGCTCAAAGCCAGAAACCTAAATAGAAAGTTGCACTCCTTACAGACAATCTAACCCTTGAAAATGCTGAAACTTGACTTCAGAACAGTGAAAGCAGTTTTTCATTGCCTACTACTGCTTGCCAAATTGCACACTGTAGATGGTGGTTGGGCATATCTATCTCCTAAGACATTATTTCACCTCCAGATACATATTACAGGAGAATTATGTAGAACTCATCCCCATTCTTCTTACAAACAAATGAAACCCAATACCATACTGACTCACTTTTCTGGACTCCTGGAAAGAATCAAGTGCAACTTTGATACATAAGGATAAAACTACACAGGTGAGGAAATACAGATCTGTCAGTTTAATTTCCATTTTAGGGAAGTGTTTTGACAGATTTTAGACCTAATGGAAGAAAATAACTACAGAATAATTTATGTGATCTCTGTTAGCACGGTTTTACCAAAGGTCGATATACCCTGACAATCTATTTGAAGTCTATGATCAGATAACATCCACAGTTGACGTAAGAATAGCAATAGTAGTAATAGTTCTTGATTTGGCAAAGGCATTTGATATGCTTCCCCATATAAAAATATATGAAGTCCTGAGTAAGGATAAATATAATCCATACTTGATACACTAGATAAATAGCTGGCTTCCTGGAAGAACGCAATCTTTAGTAATTCAGGGAAATTCACTGGAATTGTTACAGATAATTGATGGTGTTTCACAGGGCTCAGTCTTGGGTCCACTGCTATAAAATACAGTTTTTGCACTGGTCTGGTGGCATAGAGGGATAGTCCTAAGACCCAGTTGACCTGGGTTCAATTACTTGAATGACCTGACAGAGTGGCAGGAATGGACTGGGGTATCCATCCTGGATGGGAGGGTATTCGTCGCTGATGCTCCCTTACGGAAGGACAGGTTCAAAGATGGGAGTTGCCATCCAATATAAAAGTGGCAAGTGTGGGAGGCCAGCAGGGAAGTGGGTAGGAGACAAGTTGGTTTACCCAGGATGGACTTGAGGTACGGGGGGAGAGCTGGTGATTTGAAATCCAAAGGGTGACCAAAAAAGTGTTTACTATAGCTTTTGCTACAACATCTACATGTGACAATGTTGGCTAAATAAGTAACAATAGTAAAATGAGTATCACAATCACAGGGAAGAATGATTTTAGTGACATCAGTAGCAAGATGGGGTGATAAATCAGCTATTAAGTTCAGTTTAAATAACAGATATTAAAATATCTATTAGTATTACAAGATGCTCCATTAGTGGAAATAGAGTACATGGAGTAAGGTATAACAATAAGCAACATCTAGATTTTCAGTTTCTAGACATGTGAACTTGGTGGTGGTTAAAGCAATGAAACAATTAAGAATATTAATGAAAAAAAGATTTCCTTAAGGTAAGATACGCATCTAGCACAGTTATATAAAACCAGATTTGGAACATAATAGTGTTTTTGCACATACACTGAAGGTGAGATATAAATGGATTTGAAATAGTTCAAAGAAAATTCACAAACAAAATGGTATTATTGCCAGACCATGATAGCAAAGAAGGATGTCAACACTTAAATCTTTTTTTGATCCATTATCTTTACTTCAGGGGAAGATTAATACTGCCTTACAAAGCATTAGGAAACTAATTACTGCAGACCATCCTAAATCTGGAAATAAACAAAAACTACTGCAGGCCTTGCTACATCTAGAAATAAATAAAATATTAAAATTCAAACATAATAATTGTAATTTTAATGTTGAAAAAAACAAAACCAGATTATATGGATCATGTATCACTCAGAATATTCCGATAATTTGGAACAAATTTCTTCTGTATTTATGAAAGTCGAAATGTCTATTAGTATTCAACAAAAACAGACCAATGGGTTGTTGATCAGGTATATAATCCCAATATCGAGGAATCAGTCCTCCTAAATGGCCTTTGGACCATAGCATTGTAACTAGAACTTATGAGCATTAGTAGCCAACTACTATACCCCTTCTGTGACATCTGCAGACCATGAGGCATATCTCAGACTAACGGCCATCACCACAGAACCTAACACTATCCTCTTGGGTGACTTCACCTCTTCCTTTCATTAACTGACATAATGGTTAAGGTGTTTACCTTGCAGACACAAGGCACAGGGTTTGATTCTCACGTGGTAATTGGCTAGGCTTAAAATGGCCCACAAGGGCAGTTAGCCTAGTACTTAACCTATGAATCTATGAACGTATGAATCTATAAACTGGGGAACCTACACCATCACAAACAAGTATAATCAGAAATTCCTAGATTTCATTAATACTAAACTTCTTGGACTAACTGATCCAAATCCCACTGAGGAACTCTAAATTATTAGATGGTGATCTCACAAATATAGCCATCATATGCTAAGAGCTAACAGTTATCAAATCACTGGTTAAATCTGACCATTGTGCAGTAACATTTATTCTACGTGTTAGACACAAGTCAAGTCAAAACACCATTCATCTTCAGAGATTATTCTAATGCAAAATTTACTCCAGCTGATGACCTGATGAAATTCAGACAGCCTACACCTAGATGACACAACTTCACATGATGCGATTTTCATAGATAAGTTATACGCACACCTACAAGCTAGTATTGTGGCTTCTGTCCCCATAAGAGAAATATGGTGCCAAATTTCAGAATAAACCAATGTGGTGGAACTGCAATATTAACAAACATACAGGAAAAATAAACTCCTAGCCCATAAAAGCAAATGTAACCAATCAGCTAGGGAAGAGCTCAAAATCATCAAAAAGGAACTGAGAAATAAAATAAAATCCTCCAAGAGAAAGTACGCATTGCGAGTCTTCATCCATGCTAAAGATAACTATAAAGATTTCTTTAGCTATGTCAGGAGCCCAAGGAATAATAACCCATAATGCTTTGAGTTAATATAAAATAACATCATGTACTCATCACTTGAGGACATTGCCAACATATCAGCAGACAAATTCAGTTCAAACTTTACCCCGATCTCCCCAAAATTGCTCACAGCATGTCAGCATGCTTACGCCAATCCCCAAACTACCTCCATACATGTCCTAAGCATTCTCTTCAAGGATAAACACTAGCTCCATGGGCACTGAGAATGTGCAAAGTCATCTTCTTGTCAGTGCCAAACACTGCCTGGTACAGTACATCTATACAGACTCCATCTCTTCACTGGATTCATGCCAGACGTATGAAGAACTGTGCAGTCAACCCTCTCTACAAAGGGGGGTGGGGTGGCACGACTGACCTGGGCAACTACAGACCATGGAACCAGGGTTTGTTGCAGTACACAAAATTCCTAAAGGAAAAAAAACACAACTTAACTCCTCCTAAGGTTTTGTACTTTGTGAATAAACTTTGCTTAATTTAAGGTCTAGGCAGTGTTGTACAGTTCATTCAACTTTTTGCTCTGCTTGTAGATCTTCAGCATTTCCCACTACAACTGCTGGTTCCTGTCTGGGCACGTTGGAGGAGTTAAGGTATGTTTTTTGTGTTTGCAACTATAGACCTATCGGCCTCTTTAGCCTTCTATGAAAGGCAATAGAGCACATTATTATGGACTTCATTAAAAAGACATAGGCAGGCTTCAGAAACTGGACCCAAACCAGTTTGGGTTAAAGACAGATTTTGCCTCTTGGACCTTGAAGCTTTTATTTATTTATTTACTTTTTGATTGACATTTGGTAACCAGGAAAATCCAACTGGGTCAGAGACCCATTTTCAGCGAGGGCTCGGGGAGAAAAGCTCCAACAGTGATTAGAAAAGTCATCAAAAGCAGTAAAACATTTAACATCAAATTAAAAATAGCATTAGATGTATGAGGTGCAATAGGAGGTAAAAAAGTACATATAAATTAACATTTTGGACAGAAAAAATTACCACTAAGATATTTTTTGCAATATAGAACAACAAGTTGGTTAGCAGGCACTAGAAAAAGCACAGACGTGTTTGTTTTAGGGGGAAGGTGTTACTCTTAAGGAAAATTAGCAAAGTAAAAGGAGTTAAAGAATAGAAGTAAAAGTGATATTTAAATGTAAGGATAAGTCGTTAGGGAGATTTTGAATGCATTATCTTAAGAAGTTAGGAATTAGTGGGAAAAGAAATGTAGACATGGACAGATATTGGGGGGGGTAGTGGAATTTGGAGGGTGGAGAGAGACAAAGAGAAATAGGAAGGTGGGGGTTAGATATTTGTTGTAGGGCATGGGCAGATTAATGAGTTGAATAGATGTTATGTAGTCCTATCTCGCCGTAATTCTTGCTGGATGGGTTCAGAGCCAATATTTGGCTATGACTAGGCCGATACTAAAGCGCGAGAGCTTTTACTGGCTCAAGGCTAGCCCCTGTCCCATGGTGCCTCATGGCAATTCCCCAGATCTCATTTTCCACGAAAGCTTCGAGGTTGTGTTTTACTGGCTCGTTGGCTAAGTAAAACTTTATTTGCTAAATTTAGTCCTTTTTCCTAACCTTTCTATCCATTATTTAATATATATATAGTTTTTGTCTCTTGTGTGACTGTTTTTTGAGAGTTTCCAACCCCTATTCCTCCCTATAGGACTGTACGGCCCATTTAAGTTAGAGGTCCTTTCCTCCCTGTGTGTGAGTGCTTATATAAAAAAAAAAAAAAAGTTATATAGTTCTTTCTTCCACACTTTTTCTTTATCTGTAGTTAGTATTTAGTGTTGTATTGCTTGTTGTTTATCTAGCTACTCTATTCCTAGTAGTCGGAATGTCTAAAGATAAGGATAGGAAGCATAAGGATCATCACCCTTCGGGGTTTAAGAAGTGTGATAGATGTGCACAGAAAATGTCTCTCACAGACAGTCACACCAGTTGTGTGTACTGCCTTGGTGAAGCTCATTTGCAGGAGCCCTGAACTTTTTGCCATGCATTTAGCACCAGTTTTAAATGAAAGAAAGAGAAAAGTTCCTTCCAGGAACAGCTGGAACTTGGTCAGGCAGCTCCAAAATCTTCTAAGAGAAAATCTTCGGCCCCAGCTTCGAAGCAGACTAAAAAGACCAAAGCATCAGAGCCAAGAAGTTCCAGCTCCGATTCAGCTTTGTCCATTTCGGTGCGATCGGTCTTCTCGGTGCCAAGGCAACCTTCGGTACCGAAAATTTTACCGGAAATTGAGGTTGTGTCTCCCACCTTGAGATCTCCTGTTTTGGAGAGAAGGAGATCTCCTTCTGTCTCCACCAGATCCTCCAGGACTCTATCAGATGAGGACATCGAGTGGGTGGTGAAGAGGATGCTTTCAGATCCAGCTCTGGCAAGAAAATTGGCCCCTCCGGACCCAAAGCTTTTAGAGCCGACCCCCTTACCGACCACTGTTCCTCCTCAGACTGCTTCGTTCTCGGAGCCTATTACTTCAAGTTCTTCTGTCTTGGACCCATCAGCTCCAGGGATTCAACCTGCTTCCTCAGAGCCAGTTACTCTATCCTCGATGGCTCAGTTGGGAGCCGAGTGATCTGGGAGCAGATGCTCTTGAGTCGACTCCGAGGGGGACAGTCACCCAGGGTTCTCGTCGGAACCGACCCTCCCTCTCGGAGCCTCAGCTCGACTCAGCTTGGCTCCCACTTCTGTTTCAGAGCCGTTCCCCCTTCCTAGGAGTCGACCATCCATCCCCTTGGAGTGGAAGTCTTCTTCGGAGCGAGGGGGAAAGTTTTCGAAGCTATAGAGAAGACTTTATCCTCTGCTAAAGCCATACCATTGGGACTTGTGTCCCACCAGCAGCAGGCAGCAACCTCTTCCCCTCTGCCACCCCCACAGCATAGGGAGCCAGAGACCCAAGTAGCCCCCATTGGAGGTGCCCCCTCTTCTGAGGCTTCCCCAGATTATCCCACTGGAGAGCTCCCTCGGAAGAGGCTGTGTAAGAAGAAGCATGTCGACTCACTTGAGTCTGTCATGTCAGACACTGATTTAGAGGAATCAGAAGGGTCCCCTATATCCCCCTCTGAGAATTCTCCTTCTCTGACATCCTAGAGATCCTTAGACAGAGGGGTGATTGGAAGATCTCTAACCCTACTGAGGATAAATCAGTGTATCTTGAGGCCTTTGGTTCCCAACCTTCCACCTCCTGGGTGACACCGCCTTATGACCATCTCTTGGGGGTCATATCGTGGAAAGCCTGGACCTCTCCAGATTCAGTGGAGCCCATCCCGAGGAGGCCAAATAAGTTCATGAGAGCATCTGAGGACAAGACTTTTCATAGTAAGGGAGTTTCCGTTGATGCTATTGTGGTAGCAGCGGCCACCAAGTAGGAGTTATCTGAGACATCTTCTAATATCCATCCTCCTAACAAGGAGTCCAGGATGATGGATAGGTACAGGAAGCATACCTTTTCTTCAGCGGCATTTATACTAAGATCGCTGAATTACCTTACTCATCTTCAGAGGGATCTCCTGAAAGAGTTAGGAGACACCCTCCAGGGATCAGTAGCTCCGGGTTCCATGGACAATGTTTCTGCACAGCTCTCCACCCTTACTTCCATAGCTAACTCCTCCATGAGGCTGATATCGTACGTGGCAGATGGAGCGAGTGGGCAGCCGCAGAAAATCCCTCAGGAGACATTTTTGGATGCATCTTTGTAATTTTACGGAGTCCTACAAGTCTTCCTTCACTAACGTCCCCTTTGATAGTTCATCTCTTTTTGGACCCCAAGTGAAAGAGACTTTGACTAGGTGCGAGTAGGAAGGGAAAACCTTATCTGCCGTCAGAGTCTGTTTCTCCCTCCCATCTAGACCCTATCCTAAGGGTAATACCAGAGGGAAAATGTGGTTCTGTAAATCCCAAAAAGGTTTTCCTCAGGCACAAGGTCAACCCTCCCCTAGAGGCAGAGGGGGAGGATATAATGGAAGACACCGCCCTCACAGCAAAGGAGGTCCACAGCATCAGGGAGACAGAGAAACTTTCTTTGATCATCCCTTCCATCACCACTGAGGGGTTGCCCGACTGTCAGTCTGTGGAGGCAGTCGGGGGTTGCCTATCACTGTACCCAAGCACTTGGCTAACCATCTCACAAGATCGTTGGGTACACACCACAATATTCAGAGGTCTCTACCAGATGTACAAATGGAAAAGGTTTTCGATTTGGGTTACGAACCGGGGCTTAAATCCATATATGGCTCCTATAGAATCTATCTTATCCTTCCTAGCGTCAATTTTTCATGAAGGAGCGGCAGCCGCTACAGTTTGAGTTCAGTTAGCTGCCATTTCCACTTTCCATTTTGGCTTCATGGGAAATCCAATCATGCAGCACTCCTTGTGTAAAACCTTCTTAAAAGGAGTTGTTCTTCTCAGGCCTCCAATCAAACAGCCATTAGAACCTTGGGACTTAAACTTAGTCCTCTCATCTTTGATGTCTGCACCTTTTGAGCCATCCCCTTCATTAGTCCTAAAATTGTTGTTATGGAAAACACTATTCTTAGTAGCCATAACATCTGTTAGGAGAGTCTCAGAACTGCAAGCTCTAACTATTCGACCTCCTTACATTATTTTTCACAAGGATAGTCTCTCTCTCTCTCTCTCTCTCTCTCAGGACAAACCCTTCCTTTCTTCCCAAGGTATGCTCAGAGCACAATCTGAATACTACTATTGAACTACCTGTGTTTTTTCCAAACCACTCTAATAAATCTGAGTATAGACTACACCAGTTAGACGTTCACAGAATTCTCAGATTTTATTTACACAGGACTAAAGAATTCAGAAAATCAGATCAACTATTTGTTTCCTTTTCCGACAAGAAGGGCTTGCTTGTTTCTAAGGTTACTCTTTCAAAATGGCTTTTGGATTGCATTTCATTTGCTTATCAATCAGCTGGCAAACAATTACCCATCAAAGTTAAAGGTCATTCTACTAGAGCTGTATCTGCTTCATGTGCCTTTAGATCGAGGCTCCCAACTGATACTATTTGTGCAGCAGCTACATGAACAAGACCACATACTTTTGTCACTCATTACAAATTGGATTTGACCTCCCGGGACAGGTCTTCCTTTGTTTCCACTGTGCTGAAGAGGCTCTTCGCTTGAGCCACCCGGGATATAGGTGCTAGGGACGCTGTCCCATCCAGCAAGAATTACGGCGAGATAGGACTACATAACATAAAGACGTTATGTACTTACCATAACATTCCATGTTTGTAGTGCATCTCACCTACATTCTTGCGCCCCTCCTCCAACCCTCTTTCTGTTTTCTGAGGGATGTGGTGGACTATACTGGTGCTGTCTGACCTGGTTCTCTTTTGTTGTCCACCTGGCATGGATTATATTTTCAAAATCCTTTGTCTTTATATATGCAGCTCTGATATTTGTCTTACCTGATAGGTACTTATTGCTTTCTTGCAAACTAGATCTGGGGAATTGCGTGAGGCACCATGGGATAGGGGCTAGCCTCAAGCCAGTAAAAGCTCTCAAGATTTAGTATCGGCTGAGTTGGAGCAAAATATCGGCTCTGAACCCATCCAGCAAGAATATAGACGAGATGGACTACAGACATGGAACGTTATGGTAAGTACATAACTTCTTTTTTTTTAGTGTAAGCTTGAACGTTTTGGTATTATCTATACTGGTAATATTGCTTGGTAGATTGTTTCATAATTTAGCTATGGCACAGATACACTGGCTGGCTCTTTTGTTTGGTTTGTGTATGTTTATAAGTTGTTTGTCATCAGAGCAGAGATTCCTGGTGGGAATGTGGGTATGCAATGTAGATTATAAAGCAGGACAGCTATCAGGTTTAGTTTTTGTGCAATGGAATGTTGTGGGTAATCAATATAGTGGGGGAATTCAAGCCAGCTTTGTTCTTTAAGGGCATCACAGTGGTGAGTGCGGTATGATGAACCTGTAGCAAATTTAGCTATTTTGTAATAACAAGACAGTTTGGTTTTCAGTGTTATGTGTAGGTTAGTAAAAATGGGTGCCCTGTAGAGTATGGGGATCAGGTAGGTGTTTGCTAGTGCCCTTTTAGTGTTTGGATCCATAAAGTTTGTGTGTCTGTAAAGTGTCCCTAGTTTGAAATGATTTTTTAATAGCATTTTGTATGTGTTACCAGTAGCTTAACACTTATGATTTCAATCTCGGTTTTATTTTGGGAATAGATTTTAAATTCAGATGGGAATGTTTTAGGTGTGAAAAGTAAAAGTTTAGTTTTGTTACGGCTGAATAGTAATTGTGCATTGTTTAGCCATGATTCTGTTGAAATAAAAGCATTTTTTTTGTTTTTTGCAATAGGTCTGGTATATTGTTAGGAAATGATGGTGGAGTCTTCAGTGTATTGGACTAATGTGTAATATTGGCAGGCAGTGTGTAGATTATCAATGAAGACATTGAAGAGGAGGGGTTCGAGAATGGGCCCTTGTGGGACAACATTTTTGTTAGTCTGGTATTGAGATAGGCAACCTTGTCATTTTACACATTTCCTAATTGACAGGTAACTATTAAACCATAGCATGGATGGTAGTGAACAACCTAATGCCGATAATTGCTGAAGAAGTTTTTCATGTGAAACCATATCAAAGGCCTTTGACAGATCTAGTAGTGCTACAGAAGTGTATAGTCTGGAGTCTCTAGCTTTCTTGACTATATCAGTAAAAGGATAAGAGCAGTAGTTGTACTGTGTGCTGGCCTAAAGCCATTTGTGAAGGTGTAAGGAGGTTGTTATGGATAACATGGTTTAGCAATTGTATATGTATGCAGTTTTCTAGTAGTTTGGATAGAGGGTAAAGGAAAGGAATGGATTTTTTCCAAAGGGAAGGGACATGTGATTCCATATTGATTGATTGATAAGAATGCTAACTGGATAGACAATAGAGTTAGCAGTGAGTTTTAGGTATTCTGATAGAAGATTGTCAGAGGATGAGGAACATGGTTTTAGTTTGAGAAGTATACGAATTAATGCAGTAGGTACTGATTGCAAAGGGAAAGGAGATATTTGGGTGCTAACTGCTGAAGGATTTTGGAAATGGGAGAAGGGATATTTTTGTCATTATTTGTTGTTGGAGGGAAGGGGGAGTGGGATTAGTAGTAGTGTTAGCATTTGTACTGGAGTTAGAGTTGATAACTAATTTAGCTATGCTGTCAATGAAGTGGGTATTAAACTTATTAGCTGCTTCGGTTGGAGTCACGTCAGAGTTTTGGGAAGGATTTTGTTTGGACCCCGGGGTAAGAAATGATGTGACAGCTTTCCAGAAAATTTTGAGGTTGTTTTTATGGTTGGTTAATTGTTGTGAGAAATAATTTTTTTATCATCATTGACTGACGTTTTTACTTTATTACGCAGCTGCCTATAGCTTTGGAGAGTTGCATCATTTCTCTTTTTGAACAAGTAATTAAGGCATTAGGCTTCAGGTAAATCAGTTAACACAACATACCTGGACTTGGCCAAAGCATTTAATATCATTCCACCCTAGGGCCTCACTGATAAGCTAATCCAATTAAATGTAAATCTCTATGTTACCTACTGGATAGCAAACTGGCAGAGCCCAGTCCATTAATATGGCAGGAAACTTTCAATGAAAAGATTGGTTAACAGTGGTGTTCCTCAGGAACCAGTCCTGGGACCACCCCTCTTTGGTACACCAAAGGCCTGTGGCTGTTGAAATCTGCAGATGAATGCAAACTCGGAGCTGTCATAAATACACCAGATGACCTACATAATCTCCAAGAGGGCCTAACTCATGCTAAGAAGAGGTGCCTGAACCACAGCCTCTAATTAAATGCCAAAATATGCAGCACTGTGTTTTCTGGCAAACCTGGGCACTCCTGTTGCTATCACATAGGTGGCACCCCTATAAAAATTGACCTTAACATCAGGGACTTGGTCACCTTCATCGATAATGAACTATCATTTGACCACCAGCAAATAATGTTGTTAGGAAATCCTTTTATACAGCCAGACTAATCATCAGGGGCATGGCTTCTAGATCCAAGGAAGGCACTGTCTCTTTCTAATTCTTTCTTTTGAGATGAATAATTATAATACTCACTTTGTATGTATTTGGTTAGGCATATGACCCATGCTGAAGGGAATGTGGTGTTCCCCTAACAAAAAAATCAAGGGTGTGTTCTCCTTGCGTTAGCTTGACCACCTTAAAAATCCTCTCTATCTCTCATTTTCATTTCCTAAGCATTACTGGCAGGAGATCTCTGCCTTGCCTATAAAGCCTCAAAAGATCAGGTCCTATATAACCTCCTACACAGCCACAAAACTAATACCACCCTAAACACTCACACAAGAAACCTAAACTTCCCCCATAACATAAACAGAGAATACCTCTGTTATGGACCAGACTCCCTTTGGAGGTTATCCATAATAGCTCCATGTACCTTTTTTAACTGTAGTTTGAATGACTGTATGTTCAATCATAAGTACAACCATGGTGTGACCCTCATAACCCTTGTGGCTACGGTCTGAAACTAGGTTGGGGTCTAGCATTAATTCATTTCTTGGTAAATAGGTGAGATCATTGGCTAGACCACAAATGATCCAGTGGATCAACAGCCCACCTAGTATTAACCCATGAACCTATGCTAAGCATCAGACATAACCAAACTCAGGTAACATGGTGGGGTTTGGCTTGGCACACTTGCCATCATTTGCACAGGTAGACTAGGGCACACTGACATAGATCAGCAGTGCCTACATAGGTGGAGGTGGGGATGGATTAGGAAAGTGAAAGTGATTCTGTTACATGTGTTTGATTGCATAGAGCTGAATATACTGTACATTGCTGGTGTGGAACTTCCTGAGGGGAGGTGGTCCAATGTTGTGCATACTTGCACAGTACTAGTACTAGGGGAAACAGTTCCAACAGATGGTGCAGCACTGCATGGGTATGAATGTAATAGTAGCTGAGAGTTCTCAAGTGTGAATAAGTCAGACCTTGATCTGATAGAGGTTGTGCTTCTTTGTGTGTGAATGATGCAAACTGTGGTGGGATATCAGCTCCAAGGAATGGCACTGCCACAGATCCCCTCAGATTATGCCTGTGAGGGTGGCCCTGTTGTGCCACACCAGACTCATTAACCCCAAGGTACCCACCCCATGTGGTGTTACCTATGCTTGGGACCAAGGAGTGATGGCCATGAGACTGGCACTGGCTCTCACACAAAGATGCAGAAGACCCCATGGAAGCAGCAACAGCCGTCATATATCTGTCTAACGATCCAATCAGGTAATCCCAGCACTGCTTGTCCTTGTATATGTCATCAGTAATGCTGGACAGTATGTTAATCAGGTCTGCCATGATACTGGTGGCATTTGGCTGTGTCTGTACAATTTCTAAGCACATCTGCTGATTAACACCGAGAGAAACACATAGGCCAAGCAATGAGAGGGAGATATGGCATCAACAGCCACCAGCATGCAACTTTCTGTTGTTATCATGTAGCAACACTGCCAGTGCATAAGGGGGAGATGAGGGTGCAACGTGTGTTCAGCTGCCAGCTATGACTTGTCCTTCCATACCTAGTGGAGAAGTGGGGATGGGTTCCAGAGGCATCCTCATCATCATTATTAGGCTCCAATGCTGCAATGACATCAGGCATTGCCTATTCCACTTAGGAAGACCACACAGCCAATGCACCTCTGAAAGCAGACAGAAACACTCATGGGCAGCTGTAGATATGTGACAATCCCACACCCTAGTTCAAAACAACTTTGCAGAGACATACTACCAAAAGAATGAAGACCAATGCACCTTGTTGTACAGAAATGCATGCAGAAGAGATGTTGTGGAGGTCAACATCCAGAATCACATGGCGGTCATGGGTCAAAAGACATTGTAGACAAACAAAATTATACCATCCTGGCAGATCCTCAACAAAGAGACAGAATGTTGCAAACAGTTCATCCTCCACATCTAGGCCTCTACCCAGTATCAACATCCTCTCTCTGTTGCCAGACAGGAACATCAGAAACTTTTCTGTGTTGGTGAGGGTGGTCTGTGATAGTGGACCTCCAATTATGGCCATCTTTTTCCATGGATGACCTGGGCTGTTTTGTACAGGCTTGCAGCATTGTGTCTAACACATTGCAGCAGGCCTATTGTGCTGATCTGTTGTGGCTACATACAACACTAACATCCACAACAAATTTCTACCATATGCACACTAAAAAGGCAGTGTAAGCTTTGTCAGTACTTAAGGTGTGTTACATATGTGCAGAAAGCGCTTGCAATAAAACCTCGGTTTCTGTCGGGGAGAATGCTTCAAGCTGCTAAACAGCTTTTGTGCCATTATTGTTCCTGTTCATGGGGACATACACCTATGGTCATTGCCTGGCCAGAAATGTGTGAAGCATCATCTGTATCTGTCAAACACCCATGCAACAGTAGCTGCAACAGGTGTCATGCTTACTACATAATACTGTCACATGCACACCCCTACAGCAGTCCAGTTAGGACAGCAGGGCAGTTTATGGTGTAACGTGTCCTGTGATATGGCTAGACAGGCCTGTGTCCACACAGCTAACATTACGGTCTGTCTCATCAACACAGCCACACCTGACTTTAAGTAACAGGTCCACATCCTCCACCCCCTTCTCTCTGTATATCTGAAAAAATTACTGTAATAAAGTAGGTGCAGTCCAACATATCCCTCTCTGTGTCATCAACCAGCATGGTTATTACAGCATTCCATATCTTTCAGCCATTAATCATCTGGGATAAAAATATCTTGCTTTGTAGCCATTTTGTCCTCTTTCCCATTTCCAACACCCCTGTGTTGTCGATCAGTGTCTGCAGGTTGCTGTTCAAAAGTGTAAATACATGCTTGCACCAACCCTACCTGCCACTGGTCTGTGCACCCTTACCACAGTTACTGTACAACAATTCTATACTTTGAAGATCAGTCTAACACACTCTTATTATAATCAGCTTATCATTTTGTAGAATACTTGATAGCTCATGAGTCCCATAATGGTGATGGCTGTTTATATTGGATTAATATGGGTTCATAGTGCATTAATTATGTTAATGAGGAAATTTACATTAAATGTTCTTGAAATATGCAAGTACTAAAGTGTATAGATATCTCTACATTGAGCAATGGAGCCTGTGTCTGTCCTTCCACTCTCATGGTAGGCAACAAAGCAGTCACTGAATAACTGTGACACCCAGAAGGCAGTGAGGTTTTGCAATCATCTCCGTAGACTATAGAGACAAGGTGAGACTCCAGTATTGTGATGTGTGGTGTGTTGGCATGCTTGAATAGCTTGAATACTATGAGTATGTTGGCAGAAGCACAGCAGCATGTATAACTGACATTACTCTGCCTTCTCACTCTGCACATGTCCACTTTGGTTGTGTTATCCTGCTGCGGTATTGGGCTACATCGCACTACCAGGTTTCCCACTAATGCATATCACATAGATTCCATGATATGCTTCCATGCAAATCTGCTGCCATTTCCCTCCTTGTATCAACCTATCACTCCATAAAGGACTGATATTTAAAGGGCTCTCATGTGGGTCAGGAGACAAATTTTTTCTCATCTTCTGTACCTGCAGCACTGGCAGTGCCTGCTGGGAAATGCCTGTGAGGGTTGCCTGTAGAAACTGGATTCCTGGGATTGTCACAATACAATGACCTGAACAGGTACCACCCTGACCTGCTCCACCTAAGAGAAGAATAGGTCAGGGAGAGGGATACTGAGTTCTACTGCAAGTATACCTAGCTGATAAATGGTTTTACAAAAGTAGACCTTACCGTTTACCTATTTGCTACTCTCGATGCTCAGGGTCTTGCTTTTTTCTTCTGTTTTTCAGCAGTTGAGGAGATAGCGTAATACGTGCTTTTCTGTCAGAGGAGGCATGCACACCTGTTCAAACATCTGGGCATGTATATGAGATTACTGTTTTAACCTGTATAAATGTGACTGACCTGTTTTGCAGCCCTTGTTTGCGGTGCTGCTAATTGCTTTGCTCTACTTTATATGCCACATCAATTGCCATTGCAGTTGTAACAGTGCTACTTCCATCTTACTACTAGATATTCCCAACCATGTCTTGGTACTGCCATTAAGGGTGTAGGTTCACACTTCAGATATTGTGCAGTTGGTATGACTCAGTTTCATGTACATAGTGGTCTACAGTGCAGCTAATGCAAAGTACCTGTGTCGACCATCTGACATAGCATACTGTTTGAGTTCTCATTCCAGTGATCATGAATTTCTTACTTAAATGTGGCATACTTCTTCTTCTTTCGGCTTTTTCCCGGTTAGGGGTCGCCACAGCGAATCATCTGTCCGCTCATGATTGGCAGTGGAGTTTTACAGTGTCGAGTTGCCAGCCCGGTGCCCAACCTTCCATAGAAGGCACACACACGCACACACTCACGTCTAGGGCCAATTTAGAGTGTCCAACCCACCTACTGTGTGGCATACTACTGGAATGCAAATGTCAGCCTGCCATGTAATGATACAAGTGGGCTGCAGTATATCAGGTGCAGAATCACCACAGGGATCCCATGTCTCATTTGTATTTATGTTGGCATTCCAAAGCTGAACATATGTGGTCTGTTGCCATTGAGTGCCATGCATCTCAACATTTGCTACACAATGTCTCAACATTTGCTACACAATGTCAGCCAAACTGTTTATCTTCTTCCTCAGGGCTCAGCACTTATTTTGGGCAGTGGGGTAGTTTCCACCTAGCTTTGATGCCCGTTGCACTCACAGCTGTTATGGTCCCTACAAACTGGCAAGCAGTGTCTGGGCCCAGCCCTTAGGGTGGTCACAGAAGTGATTAACCTCTGGCTGGGTGCACAACTGTGCAGTTTGGCATTCATTACCCATATCTGTCCATCATTATGCTGTTCCCTTTCCTTGTATATCAGTCCCCTTTCCAGTTTTTTTCCAGTTCTACACATCACAAAAATGTCCTCTTCCTGTTTGTACTTTTCCTTTGTGGAGCCCTCATTTCTTGCAGCATCTCCCCTGTCTGACCTTGTCTTTTATGCTAGTTTGCCCCTGTTGATATTCCTATAGTCTTCTTACTTACCCAAAATGTCCCATGCTACCTTCCCCCTTTAATTTTATTAAAAAAAAGGACAACGTCTGCCACATCAGTCTTTCATTTCCTTTGTCCCTCTCCATGCTCCTTTGCTTGCTGTTTTTCTTTTCTGACTGTCCTATCCACCCATTTCCTTCCTATTTACAATATGAACATAGTAGAGACATTGTTATGTAGATTTTGGCTGTATTCTCAGCTGTGCTCATAGTGGTGAGTCAGTACATGTTTGTATACATACTGACTTAGATATGCTACATGAACAATATTGGGCCCTAGGGGGTCACATGATTTGCTATAGTGCAGGCTATCCTCTGTGTGATTTACATTTCTTTCCTCAATAAATTACATATTTTTATTTATTTACTTATCCTTTGTTGACCAGGTTAATTCCATTAGTCAGGTAGCCTATTTTCGGGGAGAACAAGGTGTGGTGTTATTTATACAACTAAGGGGGATTTGTCCAGGGCACTGGGAAACTTCCCCTACTCGTCATTTGTTGCGAGTGACAACCATTTTGCAGGGGCACTTCCTGTTTTCATTCCATGCACAGAGGCAGTTCAGAGAAACAGGGAGGCTGATGGAGAAGGAGATAATGGAGTGGTGAGAGAAACAGAAGAGAAAGCAAATACTGAGGCCAGAGAATGTATGCAAGATTCCGAGGAGATGGTTCAAAGAAATCTGTTTGATGGAGATAAGTCGGCAAATGATGGGGGTATAATTGCAACCCTCCAGTTGGGAGGGTTGTGGGATGATTTACCTAAAGAAATGGTGATGCAAAGTAAGGCAGAAAATGGAAAAGATGTTTCCAGGGGGGACATTATGTTGAAAACACAAAAGGAGGCTGCATAGACAGTCCTGAAAAATAGTGGACAGAAGGAAAAGAAAGCATATGCAGAGAAAGTAAAAGAAGGCAAAAGGGGAGTAGCAGAAAAAAGCATAAGAAAGGGAAAAACAGAATTATGTGGTGAGGATTCAAAATAAAGAGAGAAAAAAGAAATGGACAGGTATGAGGTGTTGGACAATTTCATTGCTCCTTTGGGTATAAAAGCACATGAGATAAGAGTATTTATTCTTATTAACAAAGAGACATTTTGTGACATTATATTTGAGACTGTTTTTTTTCAATGGAAAATGTTCTTGGGGAATATGAAAAAAGAGACCTGACTAACTCATGTAATCTTTATGTGATACAAGCATTTAACAGGTAAACAAAAAAATAAAATTAATGTACAATTTCGAACAGAGGTGGACAGAGAGACTATGAAAGGATGTTTGAAAACTTTATGTTAAAAGGGGCTTATGGACCAGTGGATGGGAATGTAATATTGTGTTAAAAATAGCAAAAGAAAAAAATTATACATACAGTATTATGTATAATGTAGTGATGTGGAGGGGAATAGGGGTGCCATAAAATAATGGGCACAGCCCAAACCATTTTTTTGTGGAAAAGGACATTTGATAAGTAACTGTGATAAAAGATGATGTTATATTTATAGGGAACTTGGACATCATGCAAAAAATGTGAATTGAAATGTTATAACAAAATTGGACATTCATGGATGGACTACAAAAAAGGAAATAAGTGTACGGAAAAAGAAGGAAAAGAAAATGAACAAAGAAAAGAAATTTTAGAAGTAGTAAAAATAGAAGAAAATTAGATGAGAAAAAAATAATAAAGAAGACACTGAAGAAGGTTTTGAAATAAGTGAAGAAGACAAACTGGAAGGCAGTAAAAGAAAAAAAAATTCTACTGGTAAAAGGGTAAAAGACAGAAAAAGAAAATGTAAAGGGATAAATACAAAAAAAAACAAACAAAAAAAAAAAAAACAAGAAAAGAAATGGATGACAAAGAATATATACAGCTAATGTTTGGGGTTGGTATCCTGACTAATGTATTTAACTCACAGACACAAGGTACAGTGTTTGATTCTCACCTTTTGGGATGGAAATTGGTTAGGCTTAGAATGGCTTATTAAGATAAGTAGCCTAGTAATTAGCTATGATCTTATGAAACCATGAATCAAAGGAAAAGGGAAAATGAAAATTTTAGAGTGCTTTCTATAAATGCAAATAGTATTAAAAAGAATAGGTAGTTTGGAGTGGTGTAATACATGTGATGTAAATGTAATTATATTAGAAGACAAAAGATTTTTAACAGATGAAGAAATTTTATAATCTGAGAAACTAGGGGGAGGAAAGAATCTGGAATTTGGGAAAGGAGAGATCTTCTGGAATAGCTATATTTTGTACTAATACAGTGACTATATTAAATAAAACTTTATCAAAAATGGGAAGATTAACCATTGTGTATTTAAAATGGAAATAAGTATACAGAATTGTAGCATTATATGCTTTGTACTAATTGTACAGAAACGGAAAGCTTATTTCATCAGCTTTTAGACTATGTAGCGGTAAACATGAATTTTATAATAAACATATTTTAATTGTGATTTAACAGGCAAGCATAAAAAGAAAGGAAATGATTTTAAAAAAAAGGTTATAAGATGTGTTAAGTTAAAGCTTTGGGACAAAAATTCATGGAGTTACAAAAGGGGTATGCATAGAATTGAAACTGATTATTCTATACCATCAAACATTTTAGTTATAAGAGAATGGGGAGGCAGTGGAAACAGGATTTTCTGATCATCTTGTGATATGGCTAGAGCTAAAGGAAAACAAGGAATATATAAAATAGGCAAAGGACTAGAAAGGATAAATTAAAAAGCATGGAAAGAAGAAGGAAAAAGATTAACAATACAGTTTTGGAAAGATCATACTGTTGTGAGAACATTTTCTAAAAACTGGTGTGAATGGTGAATGATATTTAAGGACAGATATAAAAAAAAGTTTGTTACAGTGGTGATATGTGAGAAAAGTAGAGAAACAAAAAACATGCATATATAAAAAAATTACAGTGCATTGAAAGATTTAGAACATAATGATAGAAAGTACTTTGAAAAAGAAAAAAAATTATCTGAAAGAAACAAAAAAACAAGAATTGTTATATAAGCAAATGTATTTTTAAAAGAAAAAAGGAATATTGAGATACTTACATAGATTAAGTAATGGAGGATGTTAATGTAATGAGAGAAATAAAAAATATAAAATGATAAATAGAATGAACTTGGGAAAGGATTATGACTACTGTAGTACAATATGTACAAGAAATGTTTAAAGAAAAGAAGGTATTGAAAAAACATGGAAATTAAAAAAAAAAATAACGAGATAAAACAATTGAAATAGGAGATTTCTTTAAATGATAGCTAGATAAAGTATTAAGAAAAGTAAATATAGATTTGGCTGCAAAACCAACTGGAATAGGGTATATAAAAAATTAAGACTGGCAAAAAATATTTTTCAAAGACTTTGAATGATTATAAAGAATTATGTAATGAGACATACTTTAATTCATATGGAAGAAAGAATACTGAAAACAATTAAAAAACTGAAGACAGATAGTATTGAATAATAATAATTATAAGAGTTTATGAAAATAATACAAAAGAGATTCAAAACTAAAATGAAAAAGTATATACAGTCTAAATGGGGGAGGTTTGCCAAGAATTATTAAGAACAGAGAAATTGTGGATGATATTATGAATAGAAAAGAAGTAGTGAAAATCATGATAGGAAATGTTAATAAGACATTTGATACAATTGGACATGAAATCTTATGGGCAGTAATGTAAAAATATATTATAATTAAGAAAGTTAAGAAGTTATCATATAATAATAATAATAATAATAATAAAGTAAAAATACTTGTAAATGGCTTTTTAATTCAAGAGGTACATATGAAGTGTGGTGTAAGATAGGGATGTCCAATGCGTTTATACTCTTCACATTAGTTACGAATATGACAGTATGTGAAATAAATTACAAAATGAAGGAGGTGGAGTATATAACACCTGAAGGGTTGAGAATTGCAGTTCTGTTAACATATGCAGATGACATTAAAATAATTGCAAACATTTGGATAAAAGTAATAATTTGCACAAATGAGAGTCTAGATGTGATATTGGTGGCTTTAAATAAAGAAAAAAATAAAGGTTTAGGTGATGTAGTAAAGATCGGGGATATATATTTTACAATGAATACAATTTCCTGTATTAGGTATAAAATTTGTGAATAAAGTTAAAGAACTATAGGTTGTATAAAAAAATTTATAAAATCTAGGAAATAAAAAATGTTGTTTATTAGTTACATTAGACCCAAACTTGAGTACGGAACAGCAACATAAGTTCATATGTGTTTACTAGGCTAATGGCTACAAGGGCATCTTTAAGCCTAGCCATGCATCACAAATCTCTGACAAGTTCTGATGCTCCTGATAAGTGTAAGCATGGGCCTGGGAGATGAACCACTTACAGGTTACCTGTTTGCATTAGAAACATAGGTGCCAAACCAGGGAGGAATTTCTGGTTTCCCATCCAATTGTGCAAGTTGCACTTGAATTATGTTAGGGAGGAACTCTGCTTCACATGAATTGTGAGCCTCATGGTTAGTCTCTGGGATACATACCTCTCTCTCCAGCAGGTCCTATTTATATCACAGACAATGTTTAAGTATTTAGTATGGGTAATTCTGCTACTGTTTGTTTTGTGGATATGCAGGAGGTCCATCAGCGTGGGGTCTGACAATGCCCTGTATGCCAGGCATAGATCTCCCCTCAAAAGCCTGTAGGAGAAAGAATACTGGGAAAGGCAGTCTGCATAGGACATATTAGTTACGCCCTGTATTCGTTTAGTGAGGTACCTCTGCGGACATTCCAGTTGTTGGATATGCCTGGTTAGGTGCATACCAAAGGGTGCATTGTACTCACTGATATGTCTGATGAATGCTGAATACAGTGGAAAAAAGACTTAATTGGACTTAGATGCCATACCTTTGTTTATAAGTTGCACAACATAGAATGAGTTCCTCACCACTGTAGACATGTGATGATCAAATGCTAGATTACTATCTATGTGTATCCTTAGGTCCCTGACTACTGGGTCAGCTCTAAGGGGTGTGTTGTCAATATGATAGTTACCAAAGATGGATGACTTCCCAAAGGATACTATTATGCATTTCTTGGCATTTAGTTTTAGTTCATGGTTCTGACACCAGTTATTTGTCTGTGTCAGCCCTTCCTGAAGAACATTTGTGTCAGTGTGAGATTCAGTGACAGCTCTTAATTTGCAGTCATCTGCAAATTTAGTCAGCTAGAGACCACTGACATTGGCCTTCCTTGACTTCTGAGAAGTAAATGCCAAAAAGGAGCAGTCCAAGGTCTGATCTCTGAGGGACTCCACTTGTGATTGGCCTCTTTGTAGAGGTGGACTCCCCAATTCTAACTTCCTGGGTCCTGTATGTGAGCCAGTTGGCTATTCACTGGGTTGCATACAGGTTTTACCTAACCTGTTGAGTCTGTCAACAATGCCGGAGTGGGGTTTTGTGTCAAATGTCTTGGCCACATCCAGGTAGGCAGTGTGAACAATTTTGCCCTCATCCATTGCTTTGGTGACCTTCTTAAAGAAGTCCACCAGATTGAGTAGGCATGATCTGCCCTTGACAAAACCAAACTGGGTTGGGTCTAGTGTCTGGAGGTTTACTAGATCTCCACTAATCATCTCCATGATAATTCTTTCCATGGCTTTACATACAAGACTAGTGAGACTTCTAGGTCTGTATTTTTCAGGGTCTGTAGATGGCCCACCTTTGTGCAGATGGATGACTGTTGACTTTCTCCATGTTTGAGCCTGTTTGGAGGATACAGTTAAATAGTAATTCCAGAGGCCCTGATAGGTCATGTTTCATGCTATGTAGAAGGCATCCTGAGATATTGTCTTGGCCTATGTTTTTGGTCTTAGAGAGAACATTAAGGACCTGTTCCCTAGTGACAGTAGTGGGGAGTTATATTTGATATTTTCTGGGGGAAGGTTGAGGGGGAGAGAGAGGAGTAAAGTTGTCTCTGATTTTATCAGCCAGGAGGTTTGCTATATCTTTTGGCTCATTATAGGTGGCTCCATTTACAATGAGTTCTGCACACAGTTATGTATTGCCTTTGAGGTTGCGGACATAGCTAAAGAATGCTTTGTGGTTGCCCTTGACCTGGGAGGCCAAACTTTCCTCAAATTTGGCTTTGGTAGACCTTGTCCTCTGAGTTGTGTTTGATGAGAGTGCTTTTATCCTGCTGGGTGCTGCACCTCCTAATTTTTGCCATGATTTTTTCCCTCCTGTTATACATCTGGAAGCCACCCTGATTCCACCAGGGTGGCTTGTTTTTTGAGTTAGTTCTATACTTCTTCCTGGTGGGTACAGCTGCCTCTATGCAGCTATCATGCTTGTACAGGGTTTCTGTGAACAGTTCTGTATAGGCAGCAGTGTTCTCAGGGTTTATGGAGGCTTGAAATTTTGCCAGGTTCTCACTTAATACCAGAAGGTTAGCTTTAGAATGGTTCCTGCATATTCTAGGTTTAGTGGGGGGGTGGGGTCCAGGTTTTATTTTTACTTCAAAGGAGACCATTTTGTGGTCTGACCGGATCAGAGGAGGCATTGGAGTAGGGGGAGCACAGTATAACAACGTAATGATAAAACATTACTATTTAAAATCATAAGAATATCTAACAGATTAAAAAATTAAAGGTATAAAAATAAGAAGCAAGTGGTGTAATCAGAAAATAGAATGTCGACATTTTTTGGTGGAAACTGGTAATATATAAATCAGTAAAAGGAAATATGCCATATAAAAAGAAAAGTGATAAGAATATGTTTACACTGTCAAGACGTAGTAACTAAGGAACATGTTTTTGAAATGGAAAAGAGTAAAAGTTATAGGGAAAGCTATGTAAAGCAGACTTTTTCTAAGATAGATATAAAAGAAGTAGCTAAAATAGTCTTGTTTAGGATTAAACATAGATATAAGAATAGAAGTAAAGAATTAAAGAATAAATGAAATTATGTTTAATGGTAAATGGATTTTAGCAACAATGTGGCGACCCCTAACCGGGAAAAGCCGAAAGAAAGAAACAAACAATTAGGTTCATAGGTTCATAGGTTTATACTAGGCTATCTGCCCTAAGGCATTTATAAGCCTAGCCCAAATTTTTGTGGCTTACGCCACCCCTTATATGAAAAAATACTGTGCCCATTAGTTTGTTGTGCCTCTGTCCAGCAGTGACACAGAGATGATTCCCGGGGTAAACCTACGATCTCCCATCCACAGGTCTAGATTTCTCTTGAACAGAGTCAGCGAGGTGCTCTGCCTCACATGGACCGGGATTTTATTCCACAGCATAGGGAGTCTCTGAGTGATAAATCTATCCCTCCAGCACGTCCAATTTATATCCGTGCTAAGGTTTAAGTCGCTTGCTCTAGTGGTTTTGGTGGATTTGGATTTTTTGAGGTGGAGCATGTCCATTAATTCCGGGTTGGACATGGCCTTGTATGTCAGGCACATGTCACCTCTGAGCAGACGGCATGCGACTGAATAGAGCTGGAGTTTCTTCAATCTGGCAGCATATGACAGATTTTGGAGTCCCTTTATCCTTTTGGTGAGGAACTTTTGGGGTCTCTCCAATTGCTGCAGATGTCGGGTGAGATACATCCCGAACGGGGCATTGTACTCGATCATTGGTCTGATAAGTGAAGAGTACAGGGGAACAATAACCTCACTAGATCTGGATGTGAATCCCTTCATGATCAGGTGGGCAATGTAGAAGGTCTTTCTAACCACTTTAGCAATGTGAGTGTCAAAAGAAAGGCCACTGTCAACCTGGGTCCCCAGGTCCCTGATAACCTCTTCTGTGCTTAGTGGATTGCCACCTATATGGTAGCTTGGGGTTACCTTGTTTTTCCCGAAGGGTATGACTATACATTTTTGGCGTTTAACTTCAGGCCATGGCTCTGGCACCAGCTATCTGTTTCCATGAGTCCCTTCTGAAGGATATCCGTGTCTGATGCACTTTCCACTATGGCCCAGTTTGCAGTCGTCTGCAAACTTTGTCAGCCAAAGTCCTCCTATGTTGGCCTGTACTTCTGAGAAGTAGATGCCAAACAATAGGGGCCAAGGACCGAGCCCTGTGGGACACCACTTGTGACCGGCTTGGAGTCTGACACAGCGCCAGCAACTCTAACCCTGTGGGTTCTGTCCTTAAGCCAGTTTGCAACCCATCTTGTGACATATGGGTTTACATTTAAGCTGGTAAGTTTTTCTACAATACCCGAGTGGGGTATTGTGTCGAAAGCCTTTGCAAGGTCAAGGTAGGCTGTATGGACTGCCTTTCCTCATCAATGGCCTTGGTGACTGTTTCAAGAAGTCGACCAAGTTCAAAAGGCATGATCTTCCCTTGACAAAGCCAAACTGGGTCGGGTCCAATGTCTGCAAGTCCCTATATCTTTGTTTATGAGCTCCATTATGATCCTCTCCATAGCTTTGCAGACTAGACTTGTTAAGCTTATGGGGCGGTAATTACCAGGGTCCGTAGAGGCGCCTTTGTGGAGTGGGACAACAGTTGCCGTGACGCCACCCCTTGGGCACGTATCCTGTGGTAAGGCTGAGATTAAACAGCTGCCTTATGTGCGGGTTTAGTTCCTCATTTAGCTCGTGTAGCACACAGCCGGGGACACCATCCGGTCCCATTGATGCTGTGTTTTTAGCTTTAGAGAGCAGCTTTCAGCTGCGCATTTGAGATGTCCGGGAGGCTACACTCGGCTGGGATAGTTATCTCTCCTTTAGGGGAGAGGGGTGAAGTTTGCACTGAACCTGTCTGCCAGTATGTTGGCAATGTCTGTGGGTTCAGTGATTTTTGTATCATTTTGGACTAATTCTGAGCATATCTGGGAGTTTCCACCCAGGTTCCTAACATAGCTGAAAAAGGCCTTATGATTGTCCTTTGAATCCATGGCAATTTTTCTCTCAAAATTGGCCTTAGTTGATTTTATGAGTGCTCGTATTTTTTTACTAATAATGATCATGGCTGACTTCCCTTTTATGGATTTTGTTCTATCATGTAATAGCTTTCTCCTCTTATTGTAAAGTTTGTTAATGGCTGGGGTCCACCAGACTGGACGTTTGCCCTTTGTGGAAAGAGTCTTGGTTTTATTTGGGATTGCCTGATCCATGCAGTCCTGGAGGTGTTCATAGAAGGCATTTGTAAGGGCTTCCACAGCTTGGGTTGTGGTTTCCACTGGCTCAGGGGCCTTGAAGGATACCACACCAGTCTTGAGTAGTGTGAAGTTTGCTTTAGAGAAGTTCTTCACTATGGTCTTTTGTTTGGGGTGGGGCGGATGTGGATTTCCAGTGAGATTAGTTTATGATCAGATCTCACCAATGAGGGATATACTTCTGGTGTGGAGCATTTTGTCCCCATGTTTGTGACAATGAGATCTAGTATATTTTCTCCTCTCGTGGGAACAGTGACTAGCTGTTCCATGGCATTTGAATTTATGAACTCCAGGAACCGTTGGGCTAGAAAGTTAGGGCTTGAGTAATGTTCCCAGTCTATATTCGGGTAGTTGAAGTCACCCAATATGATGGTGTTTGGAGATACATTTATACCCTCCAGTGTCTTCAGGAAGGCTGTGTGGGGTTCCTGAGTTTGAGAGGGTGGCCTGTAGCATGCTACAATTTGTAGAGCAGTTTTGCCTATGGTTAGTTGCACCTGGATGGTTTCCGAAGCTTCGTGCGTTGCCACCAACCTGGAGGTGTGGGTATCCTTTATGAATATGGATACACCCCCTCCTTTTGTGGTGTGGTCCAGGTTTTGGGGCCGAAACGCATATTATGAGGTAAAACCTAATAGTGCCGGGGTGCTCTCAGGAGCCTTGAACCAGGTTTCAGTTACAGCACAGACATCGATGTTCTCCATACTGAGAAGGGCCTCGAGTGCATGCATTTTGAGATTTAGACTTCTGGCATTGAGCAGCATTACCCTCAGTTTCTTCCCATTTTTGTTTTCTAGGGTGGTAGGTTTAGAATTTGAGCCTTGCCTAAAAAGGCACTATGGGGTGGCAAGAGCCTTAGCCAATATCCGAATCCCAGGGTGACAGGTGCAAGCCGTCCCTTGCGAAGCAGCGTGGCTTGTCAAGCATGTCATCCCAGGCAGACAGACACTGGATCCCCTTTGAATGACACCAGACATTAAGCCAATTGTTAAAGCTGATCATCTTGTCTCTATATTGTGGCATCATTCTTGGTGAAGGAAGGATACTGCTCAGGGTTAGGGTCATACCTGCCTGGGCTACATAATCAGAGAGCTCCTCTATGTCTCTTTTCATGTAGTCCAGGGAGGTACGTCTCAGGTCATTCACACCAGCATGGACAATGACTGTGTCATATTTGTACTTGCCGTGGAGTGACCCAAGTGCTTGTGTTATGTGGCGGATTCTAGCGCCCGATAGGCAGCTTACTGTGACCCTCTCCTTGTTCAGCCTGGTGAGTGGGACGTCAGTGTGTCTGACTATGGAGTCACCTATGACAAGTATGTTTGGTGTTGTATTTGGCCTTAAGGGCTGTGACTGCTTTGCACACTGCTTTTGTGGTTTATGTGTTGCTTGTGGGGTGTCTTGAGGTAGCAGTTGTTTGGGTGTCTGCTTTGGAGGCCTCTGCTGTTTAGGTAAATTTTTACTCAGAGCCTCCGAGTATGTCTTTGTGTGTTTATGTGTTTGATTCAGTGGAGTGGTAGCATTATGTGAGGCTGGTTTTGTGGTGTGTGTAGTTGCCTTCTCCTCCTGTCTGGTCTTGCCAGTCCTGAGTTGAGAGAGCTCAGCCTCCAGTTTGGCTAAATAGCTGCATCTCTCGCAAGTATTTGTGTTATGTGGGAGGAGGAGAGGGTTGTCTGTGTACATGAGGCAGTTATAACATTGCCTCAAGATTCCCAGATTCACCAGCTGGACCGGAGAGAAGATTGACAACTGACCTTTGGACATGCTAGAATAATATTGGGAATTCCTTAATTGAAAACAAGGGCCAGTGGGGAGTGAGGGTGTAGTGCTTTTAATTTTTAGTGCTGACTTATATAATTGCTTTAGTGAGCAAGTGCCAGGTAACTTGAGTGCAATGTGTTACAAGTAACTAAATGCAAAAAGCGACAAACAGTAACTTTCTTTCAAGTGAAACAAGGAAATAAGTACAGTAAGCAATGCAGATATCACTAGTGATCCACAGAAGCGCTGCGAAGTTGCGTATTAGGTGGAATTAGCTTCCAGGGAAATAACAAGCAAACAAACAACAAGCATATAAACAAAGCTAGATTCAGCAGGCCTGGATCTAGTCTATGCTAGAGCAAACAAGGTGAACCAATTTCAGTAAGATACAGTTCAAATATTCAGGCACTATAAACCTTTAACCAGAAATTCCCACCTCAGAAGGGCAGAGTCCAGCCTCTTCTCCCACAAGAGTGCAGACCACGAACCTTCTTAATGTAAAATAACTGGCCTGAAGCCCAAGTGCCTAAACCAGAACTAATACACTTGGACACTGGGCTCTCAATCAGCAGTTCCCAACTTAGAAGGATGAAAGCTACCTGTCCTGCCACCACAGTGCTTGCCACAAACCTTCCTAATGTAAAACAACTGGTCTGAAGCCCAAGTGCTTAATCCAAAAGACTTGAATGATAGCTACACTTTAATCAAGTTACAACCAAGCAGTAATAAATACCATTGAATACTTTAGAGAATGTCTGGATTAGTGCTCAAGTTACACAAACAAAGCTATAACCAGCAGGCCCGAATCCAGTCTATGCCACAGCAAACAAGGCGCACCAACTTCAGTAAGAAACAGTTCAGATATGCATACACTATAAGCCTTTAACCAGAAATTCCCAGCTCAGAAGGGCAGAGTCCAGCCTCTCCTCCCACAAGAGTGCAGACCACAAACCCTCTTAATGTAAAATAACTGGCTTGAAAGCCCAAGTGCTTAAACCAGAATTAATACACTTTTAGAATAACAGACACTGAGCCCTCAATCAGCAGTTCTCAACCTAGAAGGATGTAAGCTACCTGTTCTGCCACAACAGTGCAGACCACAAACCCTCTCAGTGCAAAACAACTAACTGGTCCGAAGCCCAAGTGTTTAAACCAAAAGGCTTAGAATGAGTTACACCAAGCAGTAATAAATACAATTGAGTATTTTAAGATGATGCAAAAGTAAAAAGAAGTAGGTAAAAACACAAGTACAGTAAAAGCAGATGAAATTTTTTTTTTTTTTTTTTCTGAACAAGTGCTGAGATCAAAGAAACAGATTTGAGTGCTGAAACTAGAAAACTGGCTAGTTATAAGAAAAAAAAAACAAGCTAGAAGGCTTCCCTCAAACACAGAAGGGCTTGGGGGCTCAGAAGCCTACAAATAGTCTGTACCACTTAACAAGAAAGGAAGGAAATAAGCTTAATTTTTTTTTCCTATTTCCCAGATGCTCTCTTTGTACACAGTAGGAGTGCCTGAAATCAGAATATGATCTCACTGCACTCAGTTGAGTGAGCAAATGAGATGGGCCCAGAGGCAGGCTGAGGGGCGGGCAGTTTCAATGCCACTAAGATTAACACCAAAACAAAAACAGGGCGGATGGGTGGGAATAACTGAAGAGCAGAATAACTTCAGTTAAAAATTCCTTCAACACTCAAATTAAATACTGTATTTTTTTAAAAAAAAAAGAGCAGATAAAGGTACTTAAATTCTCTTATACGTCCAGTTGAATATAACCAAGTTCTTAGCTGGCCAAGCTGAAGTTTTAAAGCAGGAATTATTTCACATGCACCAGTTTAAATATGCAAGGACAGGAAATCAAAGAATGCGGCTACCCCCACACCTGTAATTACTAGCAAATAACAAAATTCAGCCAACACTAGCTTCAGTTCAAGTTACTGAAGAGCAGAATAACTTCAGTTAAAATTCCTTCAACACTCAAATTAAATACTGTATTTTTTAAAAAAAAAAGAGCAGATAAAGGTACTTAAATTTAAGATCAGATGGTTATGGAAAAAGGAGTGGGAGTTTACAATCATACAAAATTTTTATCACTGTTAAAGGAAATTACGAATATATGCAAACATATTTGTATATATATATATATATATATATATATATATATATATATAGAGAGAGAGAGAGAGAGAGTTGTGTGTGTGTATACATTTGTAAATATGTTGTAAATAAGAGTTTTTGTATATAAATAAAGGATCCCCTACTCTTTTCAATAGGTGCCATGGGATGTTTTACATCCACCTGAGCTACCACGAGCTCACTCCCATGGGACACTGATTTAACATTTCATCCAAAGGATGACATACTCAGGAGTGCAGTTCCCCGTAATACAGTGCTGCAGTGTCAGCAATCCATGCACCTGGACTGGGAATAGAACCCACTGCCTTTTGGTCTTCCAGCACCATAAGTATGTTACCTGTTCTGCCACTGATGCTATCTATTCATGAAGTTATAGTCCCCTGGTGTCCCTACTGCATACTTAATCTCCATCAGGCCACATTGAGCTACTTTAGCTTCATACCTGTATTACCAGCAGCACGGCTTGGTTGGGGAGAAGTGGGGGGGGGGTCCAGGTTTTATTTTTACTTCAAAGGAGACCATTTTGTGGTCTGACCGGATCAGAGGAGACATTGCAGTAGTAGGGGGCGCACAGTATAAGAACGTAATGATAAAACATTACTATTTAAAATCTTAAGAATATCTAACAGATGAAAAAATTAAAGGTATAAAAATAAGAAGCAAGTGGTGTAATCAGAAAATAGAATGTCAACATTTTTTTGGTGGAAACTGGTAATATATAAATCAGTAAAAGGAAATATGCCATATAAAAAGAAAAGATACACATTGAGCTACTTTAGCTTCATACCTGTATTACCAGCAGCACGGTTTGGTTGGGGAGAAGGGCAAATCCATTTTTTTTTTAATTTCACTTGTCAGGTAAAAGTGATAGTGGGACAGTAGAAGTGAGGGTGTAGTAGCAGATCAGAAAAAGGAACCTTTTTTTAACTCTGACGTAGAGTGTGAGGACATACAGCATTAGGATCTGGCACTCCTCCTTAGGGAAGGGAGGACTGCTAGACTGGGGAGAGTAACTTTTTTTTTTTTTAATTAGACAGCAGTGCAATGCACCAAATGAGTCAGTTACAGACCTCAAGAGTGAGATTAAACATTTTGATATTTATATTTTTATGGAAGCTATTTCCAGTAAACTGTCTATTAGAATACACTTTACGAGTGATCATCCCAGATGTCTAGAGGTAAACGTAGTAAAAAGTCAGTTTATTAGAAACTGCTTGCTAGTTCCTGCATCTTCTCTGTCCAGGTTTTGTGCTCTTCTAATGTTACCATTTAATTTCCAGACTCATCTCATACCTTGCCAGCTTCAGGCTTTTTTAGCAATGCTTATCTTCCTTTTTCTCTCAGTTTCCCTCCATCCATGTTCTGTTTCTATGACTTTCATTTATCCTAAGTTCAGAAGTATCCTTACTTTTCTTTGTTCCTATTCATTTCATTTTCCTTTGAGTTGTCTTTCGCTGAAAATGTATTTGATTTTTCTATTTGTTACTAACCATCCTCTTTTTTTGTTTCCACACATTTTACTTTGAATAATTACTTACTGAGGGCATATAAGAATGTAATGATAAAACATTACTATGTAAAACCATGGGAAATTAAAAATTGGAGCTATAAAAATAAGAAGCAGATGATGTAACCAGTCCACCCCCCCAAACTGCCATCTTAGTTATATTTCTCTTCATTCATCAGGCTTTGATGCTCTGCTGCCCTTTAAATTTGTTTTTATTCAACACTCTTCACTTTATTCATACTTTAGTTAGAATTGCTTAAATCACGTAAAGCCTGTCCTGATCCAATTTCCCAGAAAGCAATGCACTGTTTTTATAACCTGTAGGTTATCATTCGTTTTCTTTGTGTTAAAGCAATCTCGGTTTTACTTCAGACTTTCCTCTCAGCTTGTAGGGGCAGAAGTATCAAAGACATGTTAGTCAAGAGTAAATTTAACTTTCCAAGTGATGCTGTACATCATAATGTTACAAATAAGGGCACACTTAGGTGTGGTAAATGTAAAGCTTGCAAGTTTGTGGTTCCTTCCTTTGAATACATTAACAACATTGCTTTTCAAGTTAAACATTCTTTTAATTGTTGTACAGAAAGGGTGATTTATGCCCTAAGTTGCCCGTGTAAAAAGTTTTACATCGGAGAAACCAAGAGAGCCTTTAAAATAAGGCTCTTGGAACATGTCAGGGATATTGTTAACAAAAAAGTAGAAAGCCCTGTAGCAACACATTTTTTAGAATGTCATAATAGTAATTCTAATGGGTTATGTGCAACTATTTTAGAACAAATTCCTGATTATAAATATAATTGTTTAAATATAAAACGTTTGTTGCAACAAAAAGAAGCTATTTTTATTTTAAAGTTTAAAACTTTAGTCCCTGAAGGTCTTAATGAAGATTTTAACTGGAGAATGCTTGTAAATTGAATTCTGGTGCTTTTAATTATTAATTGTATAATTGATTCAATAATGAATGCCTATGAGCTGTATATATATGTGTATAGAGTTTCATTCATTTGTACTCCTTGAAGGCGTAGGCCGAGACGTCAGAGAAAAATCTACTTTTGGAATAAATCGTTTTTCAGTGGATCCTTTTGTTGTTTCTTCCTTGGTGTGTTCCTGGTTGTTTTACCTATGTCTACGGATCCTCTCTTACAATTGCCACGAGTTTTCCGTGAAAATATGGATGGCAGCCAGTTGTCTTTGGACAGTTTTCTCACTAATTCTACTGAGAGAGGTGAGCGTCTGCCTTTAACTAGAAATTCAACAGACAAGAATTTACCTATTTGGGAACAATGGGAGCATGAACGCAAAAAACGCTTTCCCAATCCTTTCTCTTCTGTGGGTAAGAAAACTTCCTTACCGTTAAATGCTGAACATAAGCTATTATTTGAAAATTTGGAGAAAAAAATGTGGAAAGAAACGGCAACTTTCTTCAATATTTGTGGGCTACAAAGATACATCGACACAGAAACTACTCAGAGAGGTTTAAGGGTGTACAAAGATCCTACAACACCCTTTGATTTAACTATAGATACTGATATTGCCTTTCACGAGTGATGGGTTACTGCTGCCCATAACTGTGTCACTGAATGGCTCCACATTTTGGTGGAGCGAGACCAACTGAAACAAACGGAGTTATGTAAAGATATCAAGAAATTATGTGGTGACATATCTAAATGTGTTTCTGTTTCCACCTTAAATGATTTCCTTGTTCAAACTCAAGATAAATTAAAGGAGTTTGAATTAACTTTGATAGAACGCAAAAAAGGCAAGCTTGTCAGAGACTTGCATGATTATGAAATGAACAAAGTTTCATTCCGAGAGCCAATCGGAATAAAGGTCGCAAACGAGTTAGGTTTCAGGCTGAATCCAGCTATGCACGACATCCTAACTCGTCGGCTTCTGAAGGTGGTTTCACATCCGGAGAGGAAGAATACGGAGATCCAGAGTTTCCTGGCTTGCCGGCAGCTCAACAACCAGCAGGTTTTCGACAAACATTTCGCAATGAACCGTTTCAGCCCTCCAAGAATTTACAAGGACAGAAATGCCAACGGGAATTTACATCATATACCACATATGAACAGAATGGACAGGGTGGCCATAAGAGAGGTAAATAGTAACCCAGTTCGTAGTTATCATAGTGACTATGTTGTAAATCTATCTAAATATACATTTAAAGATGACGAAATTCTAGTTTTGAACCTTGGTTTGAAATTCATTCCTACAGTTGTGTCAAGGCTGCATGATTTAAAAACTGATGTGTACAAGTTTGGCAGGAAATTACATCTCAAGTACTTTTTTAGTCAGAACACTAGTCAGTCTCAGTATGATTCTGACAGCAACTCTAGTGATTCTTTGGATAGTTTCTACTCATGCACTTCTGATGAGCTTGTTAATGCATATTCTAGGTTGAATACAGACAAAATACCTTCTAACAGTCAATGTTAAGTTGTCTATCTCGCCTTCATTCTTGCTGGATGGGTTCGGAGCCGACCTCGGCTCCGACTCGGCCACTCTAAAAGCTCGAGAGTTGGTTCCACCGGCTCGAGGCTCCCCTTATATCCCACAATGCTAGGCGAGAGTTACCTCAGATCTCGTTTGCCGCTACAGCTATCGAGGTGTTGGTTTTCTACCGGTTCTTGGTAAGTGACTTTTCTTGTGTAGTTAGTCTATTAAAACCCCTTTAATTTTAATATTTTTACTTATTTCCCTTAGTTTAGAGAAATTCTTATCCCCTTTCTTAAAAATTCCTGTTTTTTCCCCTCAAGAACTTTAAGTTCTTCCCTTGGGCCTACAGGCCTTTTTTCTTTCCCTAGTGGAGAGTGTGTGTTATTTTTCTTTAAAAACCTAGTTAGTGGTTTATTATTTTTTGAACTAGACAGGGTGTAATTAGTGTGTTTGTGACTGTGTGTGTGATTACACCTGTAGATATGTCTAAAGAAGCAAAGGTCTCCGGATTCAAGAAGTGTGATGCGTGCTGTCAGAAAATGTCTCTGACAGACGCTCACACTTCTTGTGTCTACTGTCTGGGACCTTTGCACCTGCAGGACTCCTGTGCTGTGTGCCATGGCTTCAGCCCCAGGGTCCTGCAGGAAAGAAAAAATAAATTAATTTTAAGGGGCTTACTCAAGCCAGAGGATTCCCTTTCTGTATCTACAGGGAAGCCCTCTAAGGCATCTAGGTCTTCGGCTCCGACAACTGAGCCGAGACCTAAGGTTTTGAAACCTCTGTCTACATCGGCTCCGGCTGGAGCCGATGAGTCTCAATCCACAGTTTCTGTGGTTCCCTCGGCTCCGGCTGGAGCCGAGGTAATAGAAATTCCCGTGTCGGCTCCGACCAGACCTTCGGAGCCGACAACTAGGAAGAGGTCCAGGTCACCATCTCTTGGCTCCGTTCATTCGGCTCCAGGATCTCCCCTGCTGTCTGAATGGAGCCAAAGATCTCACTCCTCTAGGTCATCGAGGCTGTCGGATCATGACCTTCAGAGGGTAGTGAGTCGACTTCTTAAGTCCGAGGCACTGGCCCAGATGCTTCAGAGCCCGACTCATCAGTCGATGCCTGCCCCGGTCCATCAATACATTCCTCCTTCGACTCTCTTGAGCTCGGAGCCGGGTCGCGTCGGAACCGAGACTGTGATAGCGTCGGAGCCGATACAATTGTCTTCGGCTCCGTCGTCGGCTCCAATTTCTTCCTCGGAAGAATCTCGGCGCCGGACTTCCCTCGTCGGCTCCGAGGGGGTGAGTGGCATCGGACCGTTGTCCGACCCCCCTCTCCCTCTCGGTGCTTCGGCGCTGGTGAGTTCGGCTCCGACATCGGCCTCGGAGCCATCACTGTCGGTGCCGAGGGAGGTTCTTAGCTTCTCGGAGCGAGGACCTCTGGCTTTGCCTGACAGGGGTGCATTCGAGGTCATGCGGAGTGTGTTAGAGCCTGGCTCTACTCCACAGTCGGCTCCGTCCGCCCCTCCCTCTACGGTGCCTCAGGTCAAGTCGACTCACTCCCTCATCCCGGACCACAGAGAGCCAGCTCCTCAGGAACCCCCTGTGGGGATTTCATCCTCTTCCGAGGCCTCTCCTGATTTGGCAGAAGAGCCCCCTCGGAAGAGGAAGTGTAAGAGGAAACACATTGACTCACCTGAGTCCATCACGTCGACACAGATTTGGATGATTCTGAGGGTTCCCCCCGTTCCCCTTCTGAAGATGTCTCATTTGCGGACATTCTAGAGATCCTGAAGCAGAGGGGAAATTGGCCAGCCCTCAACCCTTCAGAGGATGAATCTGTGTATCTTGAGGCGTTTGGCTCTCGCCCTTCCACCTCCTGGGTGTCCCCCCCCTTTGACCCCCTCATGCAGGTGGTTGCTAAGAAGGCATGGACGGCTCCTGATTCAGTGGACCCCACTCCCAGGAGACCCTCCAAGTTCATAACGGCACCAGCAGACAAACAATTCTTAACAAAAGGAGTTTCTGTGGATGCTATGGTGGTAGCTGCTGCCACTAAGAAGGAGCTAGCTGATCCTTCAGTACCTGTCCATCCACCTAACAAGGAATCTAGGTCCATGGACAGGTACAGGAAGCGGATGTTCTCGTCAGCGACATTTACCATGCGTTCGCTGAACTACCTGTGCCATTTTACTCGTCTTCAAAGGGACTTGATCAAGGAAGCGAGTGAAATGTTAAAGGACCCTACAGCCGCGGGTTTTCAAGATAAGATGAACACGCAGCTGGCTACCCTTAACTCCATAACCAACTCCTCCATGCGCCTTCTTTCTTACGCGGCTGATGGAGCGAGTAGAGCCGCAGGGACAGGTGTGGCCTTACGTAGGCATGCCTGGATGCGGCTATGCAATTTTGCGGACCCCTTCAAGACGTCTTTCACTAACTCCCCGTTTGATGGATCATCTCTCTTTGGTCCTCAAGTGAAAGAAACCTTGACTAGGTGCGAAACTGATGGCAAGACCCTTTCTGCCGTCGGAGTCCATTTTTCTACTCCTTCTAGGCCTTACCCTAAAGACCAGAAAGGTGGAAAGATGTGGTTCCGTAAACAATCTCAAGGGACTTCGCCTGACGCACAGAGTCGTTTCCCCGCCAGAGGCAGAGGCGGGAATAACAATGGTAGACGCCGCCCTAGGGGCAGGGGGGTCCGCAGAACCAGGGCAATCGGGAAGCCTTCCCTGACAAGCCCTTTCAGCATCCCTGAGGTGTTGCCCGACTGCCCACCTTCGGAGGCAGTCGGGGGAAGATTGTCACTGTACCCAGAAGCCTGGCTATCCCTGACTCAAGACAAATGGGTACAGTCCATCATTTCCAAAGGCTATTCTATCCCCTTTCTTCGCATTCCAAATCAATCAAAAAAATCCCTTCCAGATGTTCCACCCGCTCAAAGGGATCTAGCGGTTTTGGAGATTTCAAAACTGCTTGCAAAAAGAGCAATTCAGCCAGTTCCAGCAGACCAGCAAGGATCCGGAATCTACTCAAGGTTCTTTTTAGTTCCAAAGAAAACAGGGGACTGGAGACCAATTTTGGATCTCAGTATCTTGAACAGATCAGTCAAGAAAACAAGATTTCGGATGGTCACGCTGCAATCCATCCTTCCCCTTTTGGGCAAAGGAAACTGGATGTGCTCTATAGACCTTCAGGATGCGTACTATCAACATAAAAATGAACAGACGCTCCAGAAGATTCCTCCGCTTCAGGCTGGGAACCAGTCATTTTCAGTTCAGGGCCCTGCCCTTTGGTCTCACCACTGCCCCCCGGGTGTTTACCAAATGCATGGCAGTGGTAGCTTCTCACCTGAGAAGACAAGGATTCCAGGTGTTTCCATAT
The DNA here is from genome assembly GCF_019279795.1 of Protopterus annectens. Lineage (NCBI taxonomy): Eukaryota > Metazoa > Chordata > Ceratodontiformes > Protopteridae > Protopterus > Protopterus annectens. The sequence continues at coordinate 795,387,671 of NC_056731.1, forward strand.
TTGGACGACTGGCTCCTCACAGCTTCCACCAAGCATCTCCTTCTGATGGCCAGGGATTACACTTTTCGCATTTGTCAAAAGTTAGGCATTTCAATAAATTGCGAAAAGTCTGTTTTGTCGCCTTGTCGTACTATTACCTACATAGGCGCAAATCTAGGCACAGTAAACATGTCTGCGAGACTAACACATCAGAGAATAACAGACATTCACAAACTGGTCTCACTCCTTTTCAACAACAACAGAATCAAAGCCAGGTTAGTTCTGAAAGTGTTGGGAATTATGGCGGCCATACCTCTGCTTCCATTAGCCAGATTCCACATGCGGATCCTTCAATGGATGCTCTTTACTCAATGGTCATACCAGCAACTTCCAATGTCTCACACCATTATGATCACGCAAGCGTGCAAAATGCCTCTCATGTGGTGGATGTCTTCCCCTCAGCTCTTGTTGGGAAGACCCTTTGTTCCACCCCCTCCGGTTGCTACTCTGACAACGGATGCCTCCCTGATCGGGTGGGGGGGGCATTATCAGGGCAGGACGGTCCAGGGCACATGGCAACCAAACGAATGCCACTTGCACATAAATGTTCTGGAGATGAGAGCAGTGCTTTTAGCGTTGCAAGCCCTTCAAGACTCTCTTCCCTTGGGAACGATTGCAATCCAGACAGACAATATGTCTGTAGTGTGGTACATCAACAAACAAGGCGGAACCAGGTCATACCCCCTGTGTCGAGAAGCACTCAGATTGTGGCAATGGGCGATTTCTTCTCAGCGGTTTCTGATAGCAACGCACATCCCCGGGAAGTCCAATCAAATTGCGGACAAGTTGAGCAGAGCTATCCTCATGCCTCACGAGTGGTCTCTGAAAGACTCTGTTGTGAGAGAAATTTTCCTCAAGTGGGGTCAGCCTTGCTGCGATCTTTTTGCTACTCCCCAAAACAGCAAGTGCAGAGAATATTTCACTCTATTCCCTTTACCAGGCCAACCCAGCAGAGACGCTCTAGTCCAAGTTTGGCCCCGGGGACTTCTGTATGCATTTCCTCCCTTCCCACTAATCTCTCAAGTGATACAGAAAGCTATCGCTCAGAAGGCCTCATTGATCCTCATTGCTCCTTACTGGCCTCGACAGGTGTGGTTCCCCTTTCTACATCGATTTCTTTTGGAGCGACCGTGGAAGCTGGACCTAGTTCCAGATCTTTTGATCCATCAGTCGGGTCAGTTTCATCGCTCCCTCCCCTCTCTGAACCTCACTGCTTGGTTCCTCCAGTTCCAACCTTAGCCAGGCTTCCTCAATTATCTCACTCCGTTCGAGATATTTTGATAGCTTCCCATAAATCTTCCACTCGGAAGATTTATTTGAGTAAGTGGAAACGTTTCACATATTGGGCTCAAGGAAAGGACATAGATCCTTTCACTGCTTCCATCCAATTAGTCCTTGAATTTCTAGCTGAACTCTTCCATGCAGGTTCATCTCCTCTACTCTTAAAGTTCAATTGGCAGCTATTTCTAACTTTCATGTGGGTATTTCTGAATCTGCCTTAATGTCCCACAAGCTTTGCAAAGCCTTTTTGAAAGGAGTTTTTCTTCTCAGACCTCCTATAAGAAATCCTCCTTCTCCTTGGGACCTAAATTTGGTACTTGCTTCTTTGATTCTTCCCCCTTTCGAACCTGCAGTCTCCTGTTCTTTAAAATTGCTATCATGGAAGACTCTTTTTCTGGTAGCTATTACTTCAGCTAGAAGAGTTTCAGAGCTTCAAGCACTCAGCTGTCGACCTCCTTATCTATTGTTTCATAAGGACAGAGTATCCTTACAAACTAACCCGTCCTTTTTGCCTAAGGTGGTCTCGACGTCAAATCTAAATCAAAGCATTGACCTCCCTGTCTTTTTTCCAGAATATTCCAATAGGTCTGAACAAAAATTACACTGCCTGGATGTTCATCGTCAATTGAGGTACTACTTGGATAGAACAAAACAATTCAGAAAATCTGATCAGCTGTTTGTCTCCTATGCGGAAAGCAGAAAGGGACTTTCAGTTTCAAAGGTATCATTATCCAGATGGCTAACATCTTTGATTTCCCTTGTATATGAAATTACACACCAAAAACTGCCTAATAAACCTAAGGCCCATTCCACCAGAGCTTTGGCTACTTCTTTAGCCTTCCAAGACAGACTGCCTATTGACACCATTTGTGCAGCGGCTACTTGGGCTACTCCTCACACTTTCATTTCTCATTATAAGTTGGACTTAGCTTCTAGGCATAGAGCTAACTTTGGTTCCACTGTTCTCAGGAGTCTGTTCCGTTAGGCCACCCGGGACAAGGTGCTAGGGACGCGGTCCCATCCAGCAAGAATGAAGGCGAGATAGACAACTTAACATATAGAAGTTATGTTCTTACCATAACGTTCCATGTTAGTTGTCTTCTTCTCGCCTTCTTAAGGCCCCACCCTCCTTCCCCCTGGCCTGGATAGACCTAGAGGAGTTGTGATTGTGACCTCTCTTTCTACCACCTCTTTTTAGGCATATGCTGTTGTGCATATTTCCTGTTTCAGGATGTAGGTCACCCTTCTTTCTTCCTGTTGTTAGAGGTGGACTCTGTTTTAGAGTTATTCTGTTACTATTATAAGCTGGGGTTAGCTTACAAACGAGATCTGAGGTAACTCTCGCCTAGCATTGTGGGATATAAGGGGAGCCTCGAGCCGGTGGAACCAACTCTCGAGCTTTTAGAGTGGCCGAGTCGGAGCCGAGGTCGGCTCCGAACCCATCCAGCAAGAAGAAGGCGAGAAGAAGACAACTAACATGGAACGTTATGGTAAGAACATAACTTCTATTTTTACACCGTATTTTTTACATAATGAAGTTTTAAATTTTGTGAAAATGATTAACCATACTATTGAAATTACATATGATTCGTTCATGCGGAATAAAAGTAACATCAAGTATAATATGACTTTTAAAGAATGGCAGACATTACTTTTGCTTAGTAAGAGGGAGGATATAATTTTTAAACCTGCCGATAAAGGTAATAAATTGGTAGTTCTTGATCCTAAGGATTATTTTCATATGTGCATGGAACATCTTAATGACAGCAATACTTATGAAAAAACAGATATTGAGAGCTATAATTCTGCTATTATGGAATACAAAATTCTTATATCCAAAGGTCTGAGACTAGGTTACTTTGTAACTAGTGATGTTAAAAATAAATTTCAAGTTGATGATTGTGACATGGCTTACTTTTATTGTTTACCCAAAATACATAAAGATTTATTGAAACCATCTGGCAGACCGATTGTTTCAGGTCGCAAATATTTCTTACGTAATTTGGGTATATTTTTACATCACTATTTTTCATCTTATGTTAAGGCACTACCCTCCTTTTTGATTGATGTATTTGATTTTCTTGATAAAATAAGAAATGTCAAATGGAATAAGAAAATGTATTGGGTTACGATTGATGTCAAGAGCCTATACACAAGCATCAGCCATAGTTTTGGCATAGAGGCCATTAGGTTCTTTTTAGGTAACTCTCCTGTTACTGAATACATTGTGGAGTTAACCCAATTCTCTTTAACTAACAATTTTTTTGAATTTTACAATGAGTTATATCGTCAGAAACAGGGCACTGCCATGGGGGCTGCCTTTGCCCCCATGTATGCAAATTTAGCCATGGGACTGTTTGAGCTTGAGTATATTTATAGACACCAATTTTTTCACGAACATGTCATTAAATACTATAGATATGTGGATGATTTAATTTTTCTAGTGGAAGGTGATCAGGTTCTGGCCCATCAATTTTTTGTTGATTTAAATTCTAATAGATTCTCCTTGAAGTTTGATGGATTAAAATAGATACTTGTGTTCCATTTCTTGATGTTAAACTGGAAATTTTAAATGGTCAAGAGTTAATTACTTCAGTAAATAGGAAATTCACAGGTATTACGCCATATGTACATAGTTCTAGTGGTCATCCACCACATACCATCAATTCCCTGCCATATAGTGAAATGTTGCGTATTAATAGATTATGCAACAATGAGAATATATTTCATAGAGAATTAAACTTATTATATAATTCATTTTTACAAAGGGGATATCATGAGTCTATGTTACAAGAGAGTTATGGAAATTTTTTTAACAACACTAATGAACAATATAAACACAACAAAATAGTTTGGAAACAAGAGGATGTAAGGAATCTGAACATCAGTTCAGAAGATAAAGAAACCATGTATTTTGTTACTAAATATAGTTGTTTTTCTAGTGAACTTGTTAAGATAGTTTTTCAATTTTGGAACTACTTATGTTCTTTGAACAATGTTAAAACTTGGTTAAAGGCTGATTTAAAATTTTCGTATTGTAGGGGCAGAAGTATCAAAGACATGTTAGTCAAGAGTAAATTTAACTTTCCAAGCGATGCTGTACATCATAATGTTACAAATAAGGGCACACTTAGGTGTGGTAAATGTAAAGCTTGCAAGTTTGTGGTTCCTTCCTTTGAATACATTAACAACATTGCTTTTCAAGTTAAACATTCTTTTAATTGTTGTACAGAAAGGGTGATTTATGCCCTAAGTTGCCCGTGTAAAAAGTTTTACATCGGAGAAACCAAGAGAGCCTTTAAAATAAGGCTCTTGGAACATGTCAGGGATATTGTTAACAAAAAAGTAGAAAGCCCTGTAGCAACACATTTTTTAGAATGTCATAATAGTAATTCTAATGGGTTATGTGCAACTATTTTAGAACAAATTCCTGATTATAAATATAATTGTTTAAATATAAAACGTTTGTTGCAACAAAAAGAAGCTATTTTTATTTTAAAGTTTAAAACTTTAGTCCCTGAAGGTCTTAATGAAGATTTTAACTGGAGAATGCTTGTAAATTGAATTCTGGTGCTTTTAATTATTAATTGTATAATTGATTCAATAATGAATGCCTATGAGCTGTATATATATATGTGTATAGAGTTTCATTCATTTGTACTCCTTGAAGGCGTAGGCCAAGACGTCAGAGAAAAATCTACTTTTGGAATAAATCGTTTTTCAGTGGATCCTTTTGTTGTTTTTTCCTCTCAGCTTTGTATGTCTCTCACTTTCCTCTGTTTTGACCGATCATTTCCTGTATCATCCTTGTTTAGTAGTCTCTCCAGGCTTTTCATATTCTACCTTTCGAATACCCCACATCTTTAGCTTACCGCATAGATAAAAACACCTATACCTGCCAACTTCTAACATTTTACAATTTTCTGACTGATTTATTATTGTCACGTAAAACAAGGTTAACAAAAAAAAAAGTCTTCTTAAGCTCTTCTCCTTCTTCACTGTTTATTTATAATTGGTGCAGTTTTATATTTTCATACTGTACTAACGGATAGCCAATTCAAATATCACCACTTCTTTAAAAAATACACAGTACTTTAAACACAGAGGCACTCAACGCTATTAGGCTCCCTATTGAAATGTCACATGAAATATTGAATTGTGACTGCCTATGAGCACGAGTCAAGGAAAAGTAGTGAAAAAAGGTATAGCAAATGCAGAGGATGGCTGATGCGTCAGTGACAAAACATTTGGAAATGGATGCAGGTTAAGAAACAGGGGAAGTGCAGCATCTCGTTTAGATGGCTTGTTAGATGGCTTTCACACTATTCCAGCAGTTTGAGCACCTGTCATGTGGTGGTGGTGTAACTTGCCTCAGGTGGTGCACAGTAGTCTGATAGAACAAGCAACAAGCATGGGAGTGTACAGAAAGAGTTCAAGTAGTACTGGATGTCCAATTTCCCAGAAAGCAATGCACTGTTTTTATAACCTGCCTCACAAAATAGCAGAGAAGAAGTTATGCTCAAGTGAGTAGAATCTGTTGCTGCAGCTCATTGAAGAAATTCTGATGCATTTACTTACAGGTCCAAAGATGGGAGGTACCCTCAGACATGGTCAATTAGCATGGGGAAAAGGCAGTGAATAGGGTATATAAACAACAACCCCTGTCAGAAAGATGTACAGACAGCCTAGCTCCCAGGATGTCCTTAGGATCTATGACTGGCCCTCAGCAATACAAGTCAAGAAGGTTGGAGGATGGCCAGTAGGCCTGGTGTGGATGTAGGGCACTGGGGGCCAGGCTGGTAGGATGAAGTTCAATGGGACCAAAAATATAGCACTGATAGTGCTGTGTAGGATGCTGACTGTAAGGGAAACGAGATGGAAAATTCCTTGCAGTTGACAAATAAAAGCCACGGAAATGTGGAGCTTTTTCTTTTTTTAAGAGTGAGTAATGGTGTGCCATCTGATAATCTTGCTGGAGAAAAAGAGGATTTGAAGTTGTTGTCTCCATCCTGTGGGTACTCGAATCTAGCATGGATCTGACTCAGCCGCATTTCCAGCATCTGATCTCTAAGCTCCTCCCCTACCCATAATGCTCTTGTCTCCCTCCTCCCTTCAGAACTCATTTGCCGTGCTTGGTGTAAGCATCATCATCCATTGCTCTGAGCTTCTGTTGTGTAAGTGACTGTGTTTTCTTCTGTCTATATACCATTTTCTACTTAAATTTCTTTTCTATCTTTTCTACCTCCCCTCACACATTTATGTTGGTAAAAAACAAAAAAAATTGTTTCTGCCTTTCTATCATGTGTGTGTGTGTGTGTGTGTGTGTGTGTGTGTGTGTGTGTGTGTGTGTGTGTGTGCGCGCTCAGGTTAGGCCTCTCAGTTTTTCAGTCATGTCTGAGACCCCCCAACCAGGGTTCCATATGTGCACGGAGTGTGGCCATTAGCTCTCCCCAGCTGATGGCCATACTCTACTCTGTGTGTTGATTGCCTAGAAGCTGCTTGTTTATAGAGTCCTCCTGTTCCATCTGTGTGGGGTTCAATCCCTGCGCATTAATGGACAGGAGGAACAAGCTGATTATCAAAGGTCTTCTTCCCCTTCCTACCACTGGGGCCCAGGCCTCCTCAACCCAGGCTTCTACTTCTGTCTTCATCCCAGTCTCTGAGACTCAACCTCCTGCCAAGAGGTCAGGGGATGGGGACAAGCCAGCTAAGCACAAGGACAAACCAAGGAAGCAGTCCCCTGATCGGTCGCCCTCTGTGGGTCCACCAGCTTCAGATGCACTTCCCAGCTCAGGACTCCTGGGTTATCTTCGCCATTCTAAATTATTTTGGTTGCGGTTCATAAATCTTCTACCAGGAAGGTTTATGCCAGTAAGTGGAAATGTTTTCTATTTAGGCTTCTCAGTGTGACCTAGACCCCTTCACTGCTTCGGTTCCGGTGGTTTTAAAACTTTTAGTAAGTATTTTTCAGCAAAGTGCCAGTTCTTCTGCAGTCAAGGTCCAACTGGCAGCTATATCTAACTTTCATGTAGGCTTGTAGGCTTCATGTGGCTTCTCTAGCTTGTTCTAAGCTTTGTAAAGCCTTTTTGAAAGGAAGCCTTTTACTTCGGCCACCTGTTAAGGACCCAACGCCTCCTTGGGATCTCACGTTAGTTCTCCAAGCTTTGATCTCACCCCCCCTTTTGAGTCTGGAGCATCGGTGGACTTATAATTTCTGTCCTGGAAGATGGCTTTCTTTGTTGCTATTACATCTGCCAAAAGGGTTTTGGAGCTTCAAGCATTGTCGGTCAAGCCTCCTTATTTGGTATTTCTATTTGGTGTCCTTGCATATTAATCCATCCTTTCGTCCTAAAGTAGCTTTCAGAATCCAATACTAATCAAGTGATTAATCTCCTGGTTTTCTTCCCAAATTTTCAAAATAAGGGAGAATACAAACTGCACTTGTTGGATGTGCATCGACAGTTACATTTTTACCTGCATAGGACTAAATCCTTTCATAAGTCTGACCAACTCTATTCCCTATTCTAAGCCTTTTTTAGGGAAACCAGTGTCGAAGGTCACCATTGCCTGCTGGATTTCCCAGTGTATTACCCTGGCATATTTGGCTAGAAGTTTATCCCCGCCAGGTCATGTGAAGGTGTATTCCACTAGATCTATGGCTACTTCAGCTGCCTTTTGGTCCAGAGTGCCTTTAGATTACATTTGCTCTGTGGCTACTTGGGTTTCTTCACATACTTTCATCTCACATTACAAGTTGGGTATTCTATCCAGGAACAGGGCATCCTTTGACTCCACCTTGCTCTGCAATATCCTTCCATGAGGGCCTCTCAGGTGTTTAGCAGCTGGGGACTCTCTCCCACAGGTTGAAGAGCAAATGAAGACAACAACTTCAGATAAAAAAAAGTCATGTACTCACCATAACGTTCCATCTGAGTTGTTGCTCATTTGTCTTCAACCATCCCTCCCTCCTTCCCCTGCCTTGGGTAGGCTGTGTAGTGGTCTGACTAGAAGAGGAATGGTCACCACATGGGTATGCCTTTGTTCTCCTATTCTTGCTTATGGAGACCCTTGTCATGGGACAAGATTTTTGGGTCTGGTTGGGAAGTTATGGTGGGCAGCAAACTTGATCAGAATGGAGGAGGGAGACGGGGGCATTGTGGGTAGGGGAGGAGCTTAGAGCTCGGATCAGATGCTGGAAATGCGGCTAAGTCAGATCCGTGCTGGATCTGAGTACCCACAGGTTGATGACAAATGAAGAGCAACAACTCATTTGGAACGTTATGGTGAGTACATAACTTTTTTTGTTTTAGGCAACAGTATGCAAGAACCAGTAAAATCATATGTATGAAATAAAACAAAGACAGTAAAAGGGAAAGTTAATGTGCTAAATGTAAAGATCTGCACATCCTTTCAGAAAAGAGAAGGTGTGCCTGGACAAAAAGTATAGAGACTGCTTTCTGTCAGATATGGTTCCCATTTCTATCACATTACCTAAAGGAGGAGCCTTGGATTCTAGACCCAGTTCCAGACCTTCTGACACATCAGTCGGGCGCTCTTCATCCTTCCATTCGAACTCTCAAGCTGACAACTTGGTTTCTCCACTTCCAATCCTAGCCAGGCTCCCTGATATTTCTTCGATGGTTCAACATATTTTAGTCTCCTCCCATAAACCAACTACTAGGAAGCTTTACACTAGTAAATGGAAGAGGTTCTCACTCTGGGCCGAGCATAATGACATTGATCCTTTTACAGCTCCAGTTGCAAAAATTTTGGATTTCCAGGCTGAAACCTTCAAAAAAGGAGCAGATGCTGCTACGATTCATGTTCAAATGGCTGCTATTTCTAACTTTCATGTGGGACTCCTAGGTTCTAATGTCATGTCCCATAAGTTATGCAAGGCCTTTTTGAAAGGTGCTACACTATTAAGGCCTCCTATCAGAGAACCTCTCCATCCTTGGGATTTAAACCTAGTACTAGCTGCTCTGCTACTTCCTCCCTTTGAATCAGCTGCTTCTTGTCCTCTGAAGTTCTAATCATGGAAGACTCTCTTCTTGGTCGTGATTACATCAGCTAGACGGGTCTCCGAGTTACAGGCACTTTCCATCCACCCACCTCATATGATTTTTCACAAGGCTAGAGTATCTCTTAGGACTAATCCTTCCTTTTTACCAAAGTCTGCACAGACTACAATTAAAATCAGTCAATTGAACTTCCTGTTTTCTTTCCAAATTATGGCAACAAGGCAGAGTACAAATTACATCAATTGGATGTCCACATGCAATTATAATTTTATCTTCAAAGGACCAAGGACATTAGAAAATCAGATCAGCAGCTTGTATCCTTTTTTCAGAGCAATCAAGGCTCATCAGTTTCCAAAGTCACTCTTTCAAAATGGTTGTCCAGTACTATTACTTATGCTCATCAGTCTCGGAATGTGTCAGTCCAAGGGAAAGTCAGGGGGCATTCCACTAGGTCCTTGGCTACCTCCATAGCTTTTCAAGCTAAGCTTCCTTTAAATACTATTTGCGCGGCAGCAACATGGGCTACTCCCCATACCTTCATTACTCATTACAAAGTGGACTTGGCTTCTCGGAACAGGGCATCCTTTGATTCCACGGTTCTGAAGTCTCTTTTCCAGTGAGCCACCCAGGATTTTAGGTGCTAGGAACGCTGTCCCAACCAGGAAGAAGGAAGGCGAGATGGACAACATAACATAAAGAAGTTATGTTCTTACCATAACATTCCATTTTTGTTGTCCTTTATCTCAACTTCCTGCATCCCTCCCTCCTTACCCCATCCTGGATGACTGAGAAGAATTTACCTTTTGGCTGACATGGCTGAGTATCCTTTGCCTTCAACCTTTGGTGTTCTCCTTGTCACCATTTTTCCCTTTTCTGTTGGTAGAAGGAGCCTTATCGTTTTCTTACCTCTTTCATTGGGTAATTTATATTTTTCCTCATATAGTGGTTAGTTCTCATAAATGAGATCTGGGTAGCTACTGCTATGCATGCTGGGATAAGGGGTTAGCCTCGAGCCAGTAAGGACTCTTCGAGCTTTAGAAGTGGCTGAGTCGGAGCCGAGATCGGCTCCTAACCCAACCAGGAAGAAGGAAGGTGAGATAAAGGACAACAAACATGGAACATTATGGTAAGAACATAACTTCTTTTTTTCAGACATTCAGTCTCTATGGTTCAGGACTCAGTCTAGCATGTTGCAATGCTTCAAACAGTTACTACAAATCACACTATATAGGAACTGGAAGCAAGATGGTGGCTTACATGTAAGTCTATGCACAGCAGTTCATTATTTCAAAGTGTATATAGTTCCTGTGAACCATGTTGACAGAGTACCCCATTCATTGCTCCATTCATTTATATCCTCACCAGAATGTCTATAATATATATTTCTCCTCTGAGTCTATGTGATGGGTACCATAAAATCTAGACAAGGAACTATATGGTGCTAACTAGAACAATTGCCCTGCCCAATGGCCCCTCATCACCCCTCACAAAGAACACTCAGAAGCATGTTGTCAGCACACTAGGAACCCAGCCTTAGACCACAGACTTACACTCTGGACTTTAAAAATATTATAACACTTGGGTTTTGTGCTCTATACCAAGGTGTAATGGCATGATTGGTTCCTTTCCTCCTTCCTGCCCCAGCCAACTTCCCTCAACAAGCTAGGGCTTCTTATAACATGATTGTGCTTATACTGTCTTCATATATAATCATGTTGTAGTTGTGAATTGTAAAGGTACCCAAGCCCCTATCCCTAATGATAGGCACCAGGCTACCTATCAGTATTCAATTACAGCTTTCCTCCATCTTCATATAAATTACTGTCACTTAGTCAGGCCTCATTCCAGTGCATTCCTATAATGACCCTAAAGTACATCGTATTATAAAAGTACATCATATTACAAAAGCAAAAGCCATTCCTCTTACTACGTTTCCATCTTTTAGTCCTGGAAGATGAAATCAAATCACTGAGTTTCATAACATACTGCACAGACTCCACTTTTGTATGTGGTGCTATCCAAACAAATCTCAGCATCCTTGATGGCATGGCTTGGAAACTCAGCATACAAGATAACTCAGATCAGTGTGCAGAATATAGACAATAAACTACACTGTGTGGTTTGACTGGCATCTGTCTTATCTACTAACCTCATTTCAATAACAGAGACGTAGTTATTCTCATGTAAGTGACTCAAGAATTTTTCCCTGCTATTTCTTGTATAGGTTTGGAAGAGCTTCCAAAGAGGCAGGAGGTAGCCATAATCTAGCATGTCTCCTAAACCTACTCTCATCTCCTGTCATATCTAACAAGTACTTCCCAGAGCTCCTCCTTGTTTTTCTCATTTAAAGTGAATAAAGTCAGCTGCCTTACAACTGCATGTGCATATACTCCAGTTTTCATAAGGATAAAGAGAAATAAGGATTTCATTGCTAACATCAAATGTGAATTATGAGGGAACTTAATGTCAGCTGGAAACTTCCCATGACCATTTCTCATCTGCATCCTTCCATTTTCTTAGACTTGCCCAGAATATATAACACCTGCCTTAGACAAAACTGATAAAATATCTGGAGGGAAAGTACATCTGACTGGATTCTTACATCTGCTCCAGGCAATTTATCAGTGGTTATGGGAACTACAAATTCTTTGTTTTATTTATTTATTTATTTAGTTATATTTGTTTACCGGGAAATTCCGACTGGACGCAGGTCCTTTTTCAGCGGATGCCCGGGGAGAAAAGCTTCACATCATGTACATGATAAATAGAAATACAAAGTTGCAGCAATAGTAAACAACATTACAGGTTGTTAGCTTTAATACAATAACAAGATACTGACTATCAACAGTATATACAGTAAATGTTGCAAGTTAAGATAGTTTCTTGTCATTTATAATATTAGTAACAAAGTTGTCAGACAAGATGTTAAAGTATGTAAAGACAACTTGCTATTTCTGACTGTGGTTAGTAGTGGCGGTAGTATAGTTGGGTTAAGAGTCTAGGTGGGGGGGGTAAAGGTGGGGGTGTTAGTCTGGATTAGAACAAGGACAAAGCCAGTGCAAATTTAAGTGGAATTTGAGTGTAGTCTTGAAAAGGCTGCTGGAAGGTAGATTAGTTCTAAAGGGTGGAAGATTGCTCCAAAGTTTAGATATGGTACATGAAAATATGGCTTCACCTGCTGAGTTTTTGGGTTTGATAACAGTGAGTTGATTTTTGTTGCTTGATCTTAGGGGCCTAATGGGGTGATGGGGTTGGAGAAGGGTTTGAAGGCAAGGGATGTTAAGGGGGTGGTTAATAAGTTTATGAACAAGGGTGAGTTGATTAAAGTGAAGGAGTTGTGGGAGTTCTAGCCAGTTTAGTTCTTTAAGGGAGATACAATGATGGCTGCAGTAGGAGGTTCCAGTGGCAAATTTAACAATTTTGTTGTAACAAGCATCCAGCTTGTGTAGGTCTGTCTGTCTAAGGTTGGTAAGTATCAGGGATGCATAGAGTAGGGTGGAGATTAGCTGGGAATTGACTATGGAGATTCTAGCCGCCTTGGTTAGGAATTGGCAGCTTCGATATAATGTACCAAGTTTCTTGTGAACTTTTTTTATTGTGAGACATGTGGGTGTCAAATCTAAGTTTGTTGTCTATTTCCACTCAGAGTAATTTTGTGTGTTCTGATGGAGAGATGATGGTATTGTCTTTGGCAAGAATGTTGAAGTGGGGGGGTATTTTGGGTAGTTTTGGAAGGTTGGAACAGGAGATGTTTTGTCTTACTTGGGTTGAGTTGGAGCTGAGCATTGGATAGCCAGGTTTCTACAGAAGAGAATGATTCCTGTGCTGTGTGATTTGTTGTAGTTCTGGTAGAGTGGGGGCAGAGCAGATGAGAGTAGAGTCATCTGCTTACTGTATAAGAGATGCTTGTGTGGTGGCAGTATGTAGGTTGTTAGTGAAAAGTGAGAATAGCAGAGGGCCAAGGATAGACCCTTGGGAAACTCAGAGAGTAACCGGGAGGTGAGGTGATAGGTTATTGTCCCAGATTACTGATTGCTGGCATCTGTGTAGATAGCTGTGGAACCAGTTGCAGGCTGATTGTGAGAAGGAGAGGCTGGGGAGAGTAGTAGCTCATGAGATACCCCGTCAAAGGCCTTTGAGAGATCTAGAAATACGGCAGTAGAGAAGAGGCCATTGTTTCTGTGATGAAGTATAGTGTTGGTGAAGGAGAACAGTTGGGTTTTGGAGAGGAGATCATTAGCTAGGAGGTAGTTGGAGACCTGGGTGTTGATGCATTTTTCAAGTATCTTGGAGACAGGGGAGAGGATAGCAATGGGGTAGCAATTGGAGAGGTCAGTGGACGGGGTGCCTTTGTGGAGTGGAATGATGTGGGATATTTTCCATATTGCGGGAACATAGCCTTCTGTTATGGAACGGTTGATTAAAATTGAATTTGGGTAGGCTAGTGTATCAGCTGGAATTTTCAAGTACTCGGAGGGGAGGTTGTCAGCTGCGAGTTTGGTGGGTTTAAGTTTTGACAAAAGTCTTTTTATGCTGGAGGTAGGTACTGAGGTGAAGAAAAGAGGAGTGGGGGGTTTAGGGTTAGGAGTTGGGGGGGCTGTTGTAGGGAAGTGTTGTTTGTTTAGAGATGTTATAGTTTCAATGAAGTGTTTGTTGAAGGATTCAGCAATACTGCTGGGTGGGGTGGACGGCTGGGGGGTATCAACCTTCCCTGGATGGAGGATAGTGTTAATAGTGGAGTTGACCACCAAATTTCCTTTGCCTGCTGTTGTCAGAGCAGAATCGATAAAGAATACCACTTTAGACTTTAGATACAAAACTAGGTATCCCTGCCAGTTCATTTTTTTGTTAAAGCAGGCAACTGGTCTCGGGTACATCACCTTAAATTTGATTCTGCAGCTACATATTTTAATCATGTTTGCCTCACATTAAGTATCGGGAAACAAAAGCAAAATCATTACCTTATACAACACATCTAAAATGAAACCAGTTATAACTCAGTACAATTTAGAAATCTCAGATATAGATAAACAGTCCGACCACCAAGGATAAAGTCATAAAACCACAAATTTAATAAAAAATAATAAAATGGATCAGCTCTTTCAGACAAAGTGCTTCATCAGATCCTATAGAGTACTTGAGAGCTTGTAGGTTAGCTATCCATCTCATTTCAGCTAATTCAGTTTTATTGATGATGTCCTCACCTCTAATACCACATTTCACAACTTCTATAGCAGTAGAAACAAAAGAATGCCCAGCATTGAGGTTAATGTGTTTATACAAAGCAATCAAAGAGTTATTCCTCCTAATATCCCCTAAATGTTGAAGTACACGTTCTTTAAGCTTTTTATTAGTTTTACCTACATAAAATCCTTGGCAGCTAGCACAGCTAGCCAAATACAAAAGGTTGATTGATTTACAATCTGCATAAAGGTTAAAAGTGAAACATCTAGATGTACCAGGATGTATAAAAACATTGTTGCGAGACATTAATTTACAAGCTTTACATGACTTACAAGGAAAGGTCCCTTATCTATCAGACACGCTATGTTCTTTCCTAAACGGTCTATAACAGAGTTCTGTTACAGACCGTTTAGGAAAGAACATGCTAAAGAAATTGTGAAATGTGATATTAGAGGTGGGGACATCGTCAAAAAAACTGAATTAGCTGAAATGAGATGGATAGCTAACCTACAAGCACATGGATTACCAGGGCTGAATGTTACTATACCTTTAAAGCCGGCCCTGAAAGCTTGTCCACTGCATCATTAGTTTTTTTGAATTTTGATTGCATATTAGTATTTTAAATAGTAGTCTGTTTTTGTACTCTATACGATCTGATGTAGCACTTTGTGTGAAAGCACCAATCCATTTTATTATTTTTTATTAAATGTGTGGTGTTATGACTTTTGCCTTGGTGGTAGGACTGTTTTTCTATATCTGTTTTATCATATTTGTTACAGGCCGACCTTTAGTCAATTGCATTACACTGTTTTTCCTGTAATTTAGAAATCTCCCACAGAACGAGGAGAGATGTCTCTCATCTAATACAAGGAATTATGAGAAAGTGTTAGATACATGCATACAGCAGTAAAAGTAAGTTTTATCCCATAAGGACACTCATCACCAGTATCTAAAGCAGTTTTGGAATGGGATCATCACTTTGCTAGGTCCTGGCAAAGCAGGTAACCTAATCTGTGTCCTCTAACTCTGTCATTTGAATTTGCCATTTAGGTCAATTAACATTTTATGTTTTCTGACTGTGAATTTCCAGCTGGGAACAGATTCTCAGTGGAATCCTGGAGTTAACATTTCTATGGAACAAGACAAAATTACAGAAGTAGAATTCAGAAACATACTGTCATAAAGATTCACATGAAGTGACACACAAAGTTGCATATTAAAATGTTATGCTGCACGAACAGATGTCTACAAATATAATTTAAAAATGTAGTCCCAAATACAATTTAAAAAGATGGTCCCTAGGATTCAAAGAAATGCTCACGACAAGTGCTAATTGGCTTGGACAATTAATACAATGGTGAGAAAATGTGATTCAGAGACAGACATGACCATAATGAGAAGGACCTCATTATTAGCTCATTACCATGTCTCTGAATTGAATACCAACAATATCAGACCTGACTGCACAAGTGTTCTCCCCGGTTACCATGGATCTCTCTCTTAAGCAAGCTCACATACATACACGCTCAAACACACACAAACTCATGTAGCCTCATTCATGGCTCTACAGACATGCATACATACATCCATCATAAGCAAACACTAATAACTCTCCTCTAATCTCATGTTTTTGCTGAGCATATCTACACTATGAGTACTCCCATAGCAGTGAGTGCCGTGATTTTACAGCAGTCAATTTTTCCTCCTACAATAAAATTTTACTGAGCTAAGTGAGCAAATCGGGAGCTGTGGACATTCATTGAGAAAAGCACATGGCTGATTAACATTAGCCACTCCCCTGAACTACTGGATTAGCATGTGGCTTTACCTGTGACACTACTTTCTGTCCTGAGGCTCCTGCAAGGGGAACACCTCAGAGGTGCAGTGGTCTCTGAACTGGAAAGGATTAGCATGATGCACAAACCTTTCAGCTAAAGCTTCTGCATTGTACTAAGCCTGTCTGAATCTTAGTGTGTGGATTAAAACCAAGATTTACAAGATTTATCATTTATTTAATAACCTGGATTTTAATAAGTATAAGCAAACGCACAACAGGTAAAGGGCACTGTCCTAGAAAGCTGAAGAAAAGTACAGGTATAAAAATGACAAGTTAGGCAACTACAATCCATTTCCACTGGCTACATACATAGTTTATTTAACAAAGTCTTAAAACTGAGTGTGTTTTAAAAATTAGAGTTTGTTATACTAGAGTTTTAATGGCATAAGAAACTTCTTTCAGAGATTCTTCATAGCTACAGACAGTGCGTTTAATTTATTATTCAGGAATGTTAAATAACTGTCTTATACTTCACATATTTAGATTATGTAGAGACAGACATGTAGGTGAGAACAAGTTTGTGGTCACAGTTTTGTGGATGATGAAAAGCTGCTGACTTAAATCCAAACAGCAGCAAAGAGAATAGTACTAATGTATCCTGCTATGAATATCAACAACAAACGTAAGTATTCGCTATTTACGATAACCTATTTCTAGCTCATGAATATGTAGAGACTGAAGATATGTAAGCAGATTTGCAGAGTACCGAAGTAATGAAAACAAGAAACACACTTGAAACGGTGAAACTAGCATTTGGAGACAGAAATGTATGGACTCTCTGAAGTCTCCCAATTTTTCTGATTGGTTATGGCTACACTATTGACACATTTGCCATACTTGTGCTACCAACAATTCTTTCAACTGGTTGTCTATTATGATACCAAGAAATCTGACTGAGTCACCATCTTGACATATATACCAATGTGGTTAATGAAAACCAGTTATCAGCTTCCTGATCCGTGTTGTGAGTACAGGGTCTTTGCTTCCAATGTAAGAAAAGCACTGATGTTTTTTTTGAGCTTTTAAGGTTGAGATTATTACGGAAGGTTATTAAGACTCATGTTTATTTTACAAAAATGCATATTAACTTGCAATTTCTTCACAAATGAGTCAAATAAATGTTTTATAATATGTTTATGTCAAAAGCAAAATGATAAAATAGATGTATGATTATGCAAGACATAGTTTCACATAAGTAGTAGATTTATATTTCAAGTGTCTTACAACTGCATTCTCTCTGCTTGCACTGACAGATAGCTGAAGGTAAAGTAAGTACTGAAGGAGTTGAGGCGCTATGTTTGTGACTGAAAATTGAGTCAGGTATTCACGGGAACCAGATTAACATTACTCAGGCCTTCTCAGACTGGGGGATGAGTCTATACCAGGATGTCTGTGAGACAGTGTGCACTGGTACCAAATATTACAAAGTTGCAGATGAATAAATCTTAAGAACAGGTGGTCTGTATTTTAAAAATGCATATTTGTCAATTGTTCATGTGAAGCTCTAAGTGAATGATCACAAGGATATAAAATATTTAAAAATTTATTATTTGTTAAAGCCATGTAATGGTAAGAGTTCTGCATGCATGAAATTGATAATAAAAGCTATAAAAATTGAATATTTTCTTTATTCTTGGAGACTGATCTGAGAATTTAAGTAGGCAGTCTCCCAGCACTGTTTATGGAATAAACAAGTACTCTGCACATTCTGAAGCATTATAGGTTCATAGGTGTGTATTAGGCTAATGGCCCTGGAGCCTTTACATGCCTAGCCTACAGGATTACCCTGGCATCATGCCACCTGACCTTAGTTCCCAGTGCCTCTGTTGAGTAGAGCCAATGGAGTGATCCCCAGGGTGAATTTTCTATTTCCCATCCACTTATCAAGATTTCTCTTGAAGATGGCCAGTGACGTGCTCTGTTTGACATGTATGGGAAGTCTATTCCATAGCATGGGTTATGAACCTGTCCCTCCAGCTTGTTCTGTTGATTGTGGTAATTAGGTTGAGGTCTCTGGAGCATGTGGTGTGGAGGGATTAGGATTTCTTTAGATATAGCATTTCTAACATAGATGGGTCAGACATGGCTTTGTAAGTCAAGCAGAGATCGCCTCTAAGTAGGCGATATGAGACAGAGAATAGTTGGTTTTTTGAGTCTCTCCAAATAGGACAAGTGTTTAAGGCCTAAGATCCTCTTTGTGAGGTACTTTTGTGGCCTCTCCAGTTGTTGCAGGCATCTAGTGAGGTATATGCCAAATGGGGCATTGTACTCGATGACTGGCCTAATTAGGGAAGAGTAGAGGAAGACAATGACCTCTTTCTTCCTGGATGCAAAACCCTTAGTAATGAGATGTGCCACAAAGAAAGACTTTCTGACCACGGTGGCAATGTGGTGGTCAAAAGAGAGGTTGCTGTCATCCTGTGTTCCCAGATGTCTTATAACGCCTTCTGTGTTCGGTGGACTACCATCAATGTGGTAATTCATGGGAACCGGGTTCTTCCCAAAGGGGATGAGAACATATTTTTTGGCATTGAGCTTAAGGCCATGGTTCTGACACCAGTCTTTGGTCTCAGTGAGGCCTTTCTGTAGGATGTCAACATCACCTGGGGAGTTAAAAACAGCTCCCAACTTGCAATCGTCTGTGAACTTTGTCAGCCAGAGTCCCTTCGTGTTGGCCTGGACTTCAGAGAAGTAGATACCAAACAGGAGAGAACCCAGGACTGACCCACTCTTGACTGGCCGGCAGTCTGACTTGGAGTCAGCTACTTTCACACTGTGGGTTCTATCTGTGAGCCAGTTTGCAACCCACCTAGTGATATAAGAGTTGATGCCTAGCTTAGTTAGTTTTTCTATGATTCCTGAGTGGGGAATGGCATCAAAGGCCTTAGCCAAATCAAGGTAGGCTGTATGAACCACCTTGCCTTCATCCAGAGCTCTGGTAACTGACTCAAAGAAGTCAACCAGCAAAGAAAACCTTCGGCAGACCACCACGGCACCACAATGCAACTGTTAAAACCACAAACTTATTAAGTAAAACTGTAAAACTGTAAAATGCAGGAATAAAAATCGGTCTGATAAGCGCTTTTGGGTAATATAGCCTTCTTCAGATCATGTGTAAATCCTGCTACAGATTCTATTTAAAACCCAGATGCCCAATCACAAGTGTGGGATGGGCCACATATGCAAATGCAGGTTCATAGTCTTAGTACTGATTGGAACCATAGTGGCCAACTGCAGTTCTAGGAATTAGTCAACAGCCAATAGTGAAGCAATCAGTGGTAACTTTCCTATTTGATAAGCTTCTTAGTTTTAACCAATTGCTTTCTTAGACATGTATCCCTATAGTGATAGGTTACTATAGGACTCATTGAGTCCAATCATCCTCTTATGGCTTATTGCCATGGCAACAGAAAGTGTTTGTGACAATTAGTATTAGGAAAGGCAGCAAATACTGCTAGCAGCAGTAAGTAAGAAACACTGCATCATGATAAATAAACTTTCTAAGTTATGCAGCCTCATCATGGCCCAAATCCTTAGCTTCCTTGCTTTTAAGATAGGTCTTAATGGCACTACACTGTTTAAGCCTGGAGGACAATGTGCTCTTAAATTAATAATCCAGTTGATTTCTATAATTTCTGTCCGATTATTTATAACACCTTCTCTTGGGCTAGGTTGAATACATTCCTGGACTTTAAGTTTAAATACATGTGTTGGATTATGAACAATGTGCATGGCAAGCGCATTGTTCAAATCAGCATTCCTTATCTCTCTCATATGACGTAGACTCCGATCCTTAAGGTGTTGATCAGTTTTTCCTACATAGAAAGCTCTACATGAGCAGCTGGATGCCATACAGACAAGACGTTGAGTAGTACAATTTGCAAATACATCAAAAACATAGGTTTTATTAGAGATAGGGTGAATAAAGGTGTTGCTGCTGTCAATGTGGGTACAAGCTTTGCAATGATGGCATCTGAAAGTGCCTTTTCTTACCGACGGTGTCTGGTGACAGAAGCCATCTTTATTACATAAGAGGCTTTTTATATTCCGTTTATTCTTGTAGAAGAACATGGGTTTGTCTCCTATGATGTTTTTAATCCTCTCATCAGCAGTCAATATAGGCCAATATTTTCTAATGGTGTCACATACTTGTTTATTATCAGTACTATACATCAAAAGACAATTAAGTTGTGAATTACTGTTCTTATGTTCACCAGAGGATGAGTGGTCAATTGTTCAGTGTAGTAAGGATGGCCCTTAAGGCTTCTCATATTCTTAAGGTCAATGGTCAACTTGAGGTCTGACTCTTTATAGCCCCTTGCACATAAATTACGATGCAATTTGTCACATTCTGTGACAAAGTCGGCCTCTGTTGGGCATAAACGTGAGACCCTTGTGGCTTGATTTTCAAAGATATTTTTAAAAATATGTTTGGGATGCATACTCTGGTGATATAGGTAGTGGTTTCTCCAGCTGCCCTTCCTATAGAGGCAGTTCTCTATGCCAGTTTCCGGATGCAGCATCACCTTTAAATCAAGAAACTCAATAACTTCTTTGGGGTAATCAATTTTAAATACAAGAAAATTAGTGGTACTGTTCAGATAATAAGTGAAATAAATCAGTTGACTAGCATCCCCTTTCCATAAAATAAAAATATCATCTACAAAACGTCCATAACAGAGTAGGTATTTATGTCAAGGACTGGAATCACATAATACCTTTCTCCCACTGGGCTAATACTAGATTCAAATAACTGTTAGCACAGGGGGTGCCCATGGCAACCGCCCATATCTGTAGGTAAAACTCCTGCCCATACACAAAGATGTTATTTTCTAGCACCAGCTCCAACAAGGAGCATATGGGGTCCATAGAGATGCCTAGATGTCTGAGGAATCAATGGATAGCTTCAATAACAAATTAATTTGGAATAACCGTAAATAAACTATTGATGTCTATCGTTACCAGTAGTAAGTCTCTCATGTCCTTCAGATCCTTAACCTTATTTCTTAGGTCAGTTAGGAAACTACCTGTGTCCTTCAGCACCATGGTGGCTTGTGGTAGAGCTTTTTTCAACACATTTTCAATGTACATCGAGAGAGGTTCCGTTAATTACCCTCTTCCCGCCACTATGAGCCGTAGCGGGGGATCTATAGGGTCCTTGTGGATCTTAGGAAGCCCACTGATGGCTGGCATGTTAGGGTGGATAAATGATAAAAGACTGATAAATATATAAGCAATTCACTGGGCAGAGCAAGTATGCTCAGTCTTTATGTCTGGGTATGGCGTGCAAAGGACAATGGAATCCCTATGCCTGGTAAGAGTCTTTAGGAGGAAGCAAAAGTACAGTTGTGTACACGTACCATAAATGTAGACATTCAAGTGTATTCACTGTTGCAGTCATTACATTTGGGTTATCTGCTTGCAGATAGCCCTCAGTCGGCCTGATTAACAAAGTCTTGGGTCCTGCTTCAGTTGCTGTCACTTCTTCCATGACGTCAGGTCGTCAGGGGTATAAAACATGCAGCCGACGCCATTACATCAGTTTTTCTTGCCCCAGATGTCAAGTGCCCCCCTAATGGGAAGCAATTAAATATGAAAGTACAATGATATACCTCCAACAATAAAATAAATACACCAAAAAGCTTTTAAGCATAGTAAAGGAAAGTGGAGGTATAACCAAAAGAAGTTAGGGGGCTGGAGGGAGAGTAACCAGGACTGAAACAGTGAATACACTCGAACATCTACATTTATGGTAATTGTACACAACTGTACTATGTTCTTCGTGTTTCACTGTTGCAGTCATTACATTTGGGTAGATTCCCAAAGCTATGGTTGGGAGGAGGAGGAATTTAAATAGCATTAGGACCAGCTATAAATCCCTGCAAGACTGCAGTGGCAAAGCCAGCTCTGTGTTTAGAGAAAATTTGCAAATGATAATGCTTGGTGAAAGTATGTACTGAACTCCAGGTAGCAGCTTCTAGGATGTCCCTGGTAGGGATGCCTCTGAGAAAGGCTGTAGAGGTAGATGCAGCCCTGGTGGAGTGAGGTCCGATCCCCTGGGGGACAGGTTTTCCATGGTGCTTATAGCAGAAATGAATGCAATGGCCTATCCATTTAGAAATGGTTTGCTTTGAAATAGCTTTCCCCTCTGCCCCTGCAGCAAATGCCACCAGCAATTGTTCAGATTTCCTTTGAGGTTTAGTCCTGTCCAAGTAGAATCTAAGTTGTCTGTGCACATCTAAGGAATGCAGTATCCATTCCCCTTTGTTCTGTGGATTGGGAAAGAAGGTTGGCAAATGAATGGACTGATTAAGAGCCACACTGGATACCACCTTGGGCATGAAGGATGGATTGGTTCTGAGGGACACCCTGTCCACATGAAATATAATGAAAGGCTCCACTGCCATAAGGGCCTGTAATTGAGATACCCTTCTAGCTGAAGTGATTGCTGAAAGGAAAGCTGTTTTCCAAGAAAGAAATTTTAAGTCTGCAGTAGCAGCTGGCTCGAAAGGAGGTAGAGTGAGTTTCTCCAAAACAAAATTAAGGTCCCAGGCAGGGGTTGGAGCTTTCCTGAGTGGTCTCAAAATTTTGGCCCCTCTGAGGAACTGCTTGAGCAGTGGATGAGAGAAGAGGGGAGGTTCTGTGTTATAATGAGCTGAAATGGCTGAGGTGTGGATTTTAATGGAGGAAAAAGACAGGCCCTTGTGAAGCATCTCAGTTAAGTATTGTAAAATCTGAGGTAAATTGGGCGCTGCTGTGCTCATCCCTAGAGATTGGTTCAAGGCACAGAATCTTTTCCATTTTTCAGCATAAGATTTTTGAGTACTAGGTCTCCTTGATTCTAAAATGATATCCATCACAGGTTTACTGAGGGATGGTAAAGGAGAGATTAGGTAATTAGACAGGCTGCAAGGTTCAGTGTTAGAAGCTGAGGGTGCAGAATCTGGTTCTCCTGCTGGGACAACAGGAAAGGAGTCTGAGGCAGGTGCCATGGGGATAACCGTGACACACTGTGCAGGAGGGGATACCAGTGTTGGCGTGGCCAGTCTGGAGCAATCAAAATCATCCTTGGTTTGTCCTGTTTGATTTTTAGTAGTACTTTGGAGAGCAGAGGCAGAGGGGGAAGGCATAGACTGATAGGTTTTTCCAGCTGAAGGACAGAGCATCCACTTTCCAGGCTTGTTTGTGGGGAGTCCTTGAGCAACATTTGTGCAACTGGTAGTTCTGGGGAGAGGCAAATAGGTCTATATCTGGGCTCCCCCATTTGCTTGTCAACATGTTGAAAATCCTTGGTTCCAGTTTCCCCTTGTGTGGGTCCATGAGGTTTCTGCTTAGTCCGTCTGCCAGTGTATTTAATTTTCCTGGCAGGAAATGAGCTTGTAGGTGCACTTGGTAGCTCAAGGCTGTGTTCCACAAGCCATGGCTAGTCTGCAGAGGGGGTATGAATGGGTACCCCCCCTGCTTGTTTATGTACCACATAACAATGGTGTTGTCCATCTTTACCATTAATTGTCCTGGAAGAATGTGGTCCTTGAAGACTGTCAGAGCATTCTGTACAGCTAACATTTCTTACAGGTTCATAGGTTGGTACTGGGCTATTTGCCCGAAGGCATATATTAGCCCAGCCACATTGTGCGGTATTCACCGCCCCTTTAGTAGTTCCCTAGACCCTTGTACTAGCAGCTAGTACCCTTGGCCCCTATCTAGTAGTGCTGTTGGTGTGATCCCCGGTGTGAACTTTATGTTACCCATCCACTCATCAAGGTTCCTCTTGAAGAGTGATAGTGAGGGGCTCTGTCTTATGTAGATCGGGACCCTGTTCCATAGAAAGGGAAGTCTCTGCGAAGGGAATCTATCCCTCCAGCATGTTCTATTCATTGTTGTGTTGAGGTTTATATACCTAGAGTGTGTAGCTCGAGTAGATTTGGTTTTGCTAAGATGGAGCATGTTCAACAATTCTGGGTTGGACATGGCTCTGTACGTTAGACAGAGATCGCCTCTGAGAAAGCGGTATGCAACAGAGAACAGTCTTAGCTTTTTCAATCTTGCTGCATAGGGCAACTGTTTGAGGCCAGTAATCCTCTTGGTTAGGTACCTCTGTGGTCTATCCAGCTGCTGGAGATGTCTAGCCAGGTACATTCCAATTGGTGCATTGTACTCAATAATGGGTCTGATGAGGGAAGAGTAGAGGGGCACCACTACATCCTTAGATCTTGATGCAAACACTTTCGTGATCAGATGGGTCACATAGAAGGATTTTCTAACCACTTTGGCAACATGGTTATCAAAGGAAAGCTATCTACTTGGGTCCCTAGATCCCTTATTTCTTCTTCAGATTTCAGGGGATTACCTCCTATGTTGTAGTTTGCGGGTACTCTGTTTTTTCCAAAGGGGATTACTATGCATTTTTTTGCATGTAGCTTGAAACCATGGCTTTGACACCATGCATCAGTCTCATTTAGGCCCTTCTGGAGGATCTCCATGTCAGCCGGAGACTCTATTATAGCACCCAGTTTGCAGTCGTCCGCAAACTTAGTCAGCCACAGCCCTTCTGTGCTTGCCTGTACTTCTGAAGAAGTATATGCCAAACAGGAGGGGCCTCAAGACAGAGCCCTGAGGCACACCACTCATTACTGGTCTGGATTCGGACATAGATCCCGCTACTCTTACTTTATGGGATCTGTCTGAGAGCCAGTTTGCGATCCATCTTGTGACATAAGGGTCCATGCCCAGGCTGGTGAGCTTATCAATAATACCTGAATGGGGAATGGTATCAAATGCTTTAGCAAGGTTAAGGTAAGCCGTGTGTACCTCCTTTCCATTATCTATAGCCTGAGTAACTGTCTCAAAGAAATCCACCAGGTTCAGGAGGCATGATCTGCCCTTGACGAAGCCGAACTGTGTGGGGTCCAGCGACTGGAGGTTCCCAATCTCTCCATTTATGAGTTCCATAATGAGACTGATCAGACTCAATCTTTTTGATAGATATGCAGGTGCATTTGACTTGGGTTCCATTTGCCCTGAATGCACTTCCCTGCCAGGTGAGCCCCCCATGCCTAGTCTGATGCATCTGTTGTTATGGTTTGGGCGGCAGGGGGTGGTGTGAAAGGTAGTCCCTTGTTTTGGTGGCAGGCCTCTGCCTACCAAAGGAACTCTAGGTGTAGGCAAGGTATGATAGGACTCTTTGCTTCTAGATTTTGGGAATGTTGACACCATAGGCTTTTTAGATACCACTGTAGTTTTGTCATATGCAGTCTTGCATATGGAATTAGAAGAATGCAGGAGGCCATGAACCCCAAGGCTTGCAGTATTTGTTTTGCAGATAGCAGGGTTTTTGTGGCCACTTGTTTGAAGTAGGTTGTCAAATGAGTTTGTTTCTCTGGCGTGAGGAAAGTATCTGAGAAGTTGTATTCAAGCTTGCTCCCAGGAATATAATTTGTTGACAGGGTACCAGGTGAGATTTCTTTTCGTTTATGGTGTACCCCAGACAGGTTAGAACTCTTTGTACAAAGGCCAGATGATTCAAAAGTATGTCCTGGCTTTCTGCCTGAATTAGACAATCATCCAGGTATGGGTATATGGGTCTATATTAGATCAGCGAACACTTAAAAAAGCGAACGCTGATTGATTGAACTTATGTAAGTGAAAGCTTAAAATACTGAAGCAACAGAAACCCGAATTTTTTCCTAGGGAAAGAATTCGGTTGTCCGTTTCTGTTGCGTCGGTATTTTCGGTGCTGTGGTGGAAAGTTACGGGTCGGGTTCAGGTAAGTGTGCGATTGTGCAGATGTGAGTGTTAGGGCGCGGGTTAGGTATGTGTGTGATTGTGTGGACGTGAGGGTTAGGGCGGGTTAGGTGAGTTAGGGTTAGGGAGCGGGTGAGGTGAGCATGCGATAGTGATGGAACTTAGGGTTAGGGTTTGGGTTAAGGTAAGTGGATAGTTAGTGGTGTGTGTATAGTTTAGTGTAGAGTTAGGTGTCAGATTTTAGGTGTATGTGTGTGGATTGCTGTTTGTTTGGTGTGCTTGTGCTGTGTGTATGTGTTTTGGAACAGAGATTTTTTTTTCCTAGGAAAAAATCACTGTTCTGACAATTTGAGATTGTAAGCTTTCGCTTACATAAGTTCGATCAATCAACATTCGCTTTTTTAAGCGTTCACTGATCTAATATGGACCCGGGTATATTTGAATATTTCTTTGCCTGCAAAATGCAATAACTGTAGGCACTTTGTGAATACCCTGGGCACAGTAGATAAGCCAAAGGGCAGTGCAGAGAACTGACAGTGTTTGTAGCCTGCTTTGAAGCGAAGGTACCTTCTGCAAGATTCCCTGATTGGGATGTGCAGGTATGCTTCTTTTAAATCTAATGTTGCCAACCAGGTCTCTTTGCCTAGCATAAGAAGTAACTGGTGAAGAGTCAGCATCTTGAATTTTGGAATCTCTAAAAAGGTGTTTAGAGTAGACAGGTCCAGGATAGGATGCCATGAATTGTCTTTTCTGGGTACCAGGAAAAGTCTTGAGTAGAAACCTTGTCCCTTTTCCTCTTCTGGTACCAACTGAATAGCCCCCATGCTTAAGAGAGAAAGTACTTGTTTTTGGACCACTGGTTTGGGAGTAGGTCCGGCCATCTGTTTGGTGTTGGCAATGTGTAGAAGTGAAATCTGTATCCCTGGGACACTATATTTAAAACCCATGTGTCCTGGGTAATGACCTCTCAGTTCTTTGCATGAAGAACAATCTTTCCCCCCAAAGGGGCAGTCAGTTGATAAGTGCTTGGACATTTTAAAAGGAAGTCATTGAGGCAGTTTACCATAGGGGGGAGTCTTATTACTCCCAGACTTGGAATTGGAGGCCCCCCACTGCTTAGTTGTGTGTGTCCCCTGGGACTGAAACCTGGGATTTTTGCTGTGTCTGGGTTTGGCTTGAGAAGACCTGGAAGGGGCTGGGAAGGACCAATTTTTAGAGGGCCAGTGCCTACTAAATCTAGGAGGATGACCTTGTAAGAAATCTTTAACAGTTTGCATAGATTTAGCTTTATCTTCCATCTTTTTAAGAACTTCCTCAGCCTTGTTGCCAAACAGGCGGTCCTGATTTAAGGGAGCATCCAACAATTTAGCTTTAACATGACCAGGCAAAGATTGCTCCTTAAGCCAAGCATGCCTTCTGAGCACAGACCCAGTAACAGCAGCCCTGCAAAAGGCCTCTAATGAATCAAAACCACATTGCAAAGTATGTTTTCCAACCTGTTTAGCAGAATGCATTACATCCTGTAATTCTTTATTTTCAGCACAGTCAGGAATCATCATCATTTTCTGTTTAAGCAATCTAATAACATGTTGCTGATACTTTAACATATGAAACTGGCAGTTTAAAGCCCTAATAGTCAAGGTTGCAGAAGTGTAAACCTTCTTACCCCATCTATCCAGCGCCCTGGAGTCTCTATCAGAAGGCGTAGGATTTTTAGAATTGAAGCCTTAATGCCCTTGGGCCCCTGAGAAATAGTCTCTGGATCTGCAATAGGATTTTTAAAAAGGAACTTGTGTGACTCAGGGACCCTGTAGTATCTGTCAGGTTTTCTGGGAGCAGGAGGCAAGGAATCAAGGGCCAAACTAGATTCCAAAAAAGCATCAACAATGTCTAGTACAGGAGGGATAGCTAAAGGCTTATGCTGAGGCAGGAGTAAGAAATCCCTGAGCCTCTTTTTTAAATCAGAAAAATCCTGGCTTTCCCAGTAGAAATGCTCCCTTAGAGTATTTAAGGTTTCACCAAAAGAAAAATCCTCTGGAGGGGAAGCAGAGGGGATAGAGTCCTCTGCATCAGAATCCTCATAAGTAGAAAAGGGCAAATCCAGATCATCAGAAGAATCAGAAAAAACAGAATCCTGGTCAGAAGATTCATAAACTTCAGTCCTAGGCCTCTTAGAAGGGAGGGGGGTGGCTACCCCTGATTAGAGTTATTAGATCTTCAGCCATTCTTATCATTTGTATTTTAGGCATAGAGGCCTGAGCATGTGGCCTGGGCATCTGTTTTTTAGGCATGGTTCGAGATTTAGGCCTAAGTGAAGCAGGAGGAGTCGGTTTAATATGCAAGTCCGTAGGCCTGAATACATCCTCAGAAGCCGGTGCCTGCACAGCAGCTCCGGACCCATCCAATGTAGAGACATCCGTGGGTTCCATAGTTGAAGCATCTCGCGGCATACTGGACTCCAAATGGGTCTCAGTAGAGGCCTGCGAATCAGAAGTAGCGGATATCAGGGGCTGCGAAAGCACCTCACTGAGTACCGGCGAACTGGCGACTGGCTTAGTTGAAGTGTCGTAGGCAGTTTTGGACCTCGGCAGCCTGTCTCTGTTTTTATCTTTGCATTTTTTTCGGAATTCTGGTAGTCAGATGGCTAACTTGACGACATTTCTGAATAATTAAACCGAGAACCGAAATATTTAGAGGCGAAAATATATAGACGACGGATAGTGCGCTGATTAAATAAAGCACAAAAACAACAGCAAGGTACGTTGTGGTCAGGGCCTAGGCAAGGCATACAGAACGAATTAAAATCTTTATGAGGTATTTGCTTTCCACAAGTAATACAATTATTAAGTTTTACTGACATTGGTAAGGAGCAAGAAAAAGTTTCCCCAATGGTGTACTTAGCTTTAGTTGAAGACTTCAAAATGCTGTCTACCCTCACCTAAAATGATCCGCTGTACTTGACTTCACTGCACATCTTCACATTAAGATCAAAGGAGAAGTCAATTCAGTACTCATGGACCTATCGAATAATTCTGACAGTGATGACCATCACTTCCTACTACAATTTCTAAATAGCTGTAGCCCATTACCAGATTCTGTTCAGTGGACTACTAGGGACATTGAAGGAAGGAGTTAATCTGTTAGGGTGATGAAACTGCTGCCTCGCTTTGAGTTCTTTTTGATGGATCATCTGCTTTGCCTTCACCTGGTTGTACTTTTTGGCAATATTTTAGGTTAGTGTGATGAGGCTAATTGATTTCAGTATGCAGATTATGTCACTTTATTTTACTTAGTATATAATGGTCCGGACATCTCAACACCACTCCAACAAGAGCTTCAGCATGGCCCAAAAATGGTGATGTGAATCTGGTTTACACCTCAATAATGGAAAAAATGACTAAGGCTATGCTGTCCAGGACAAGTACTTCTAACCCCAAAGAATGATAATTAAAATTTGATCTATGTGTCTGTTCGGTAACATTGTGCAACAATCAGAAACTGGGACAGTATTACATTGGCAATAACTTTATGAAGAACTATGCCCATCTTTCAAATACCAGAGCTTTCTTACTCACCCCCTTCTGCTGTATGCATCCCACATTGTATCAAATAGTCACTCTTTACTAACCATTAAAATGGAACAGACCTACAACAAGATGCTAGATTTATACCACATCACAATATGTGGACATATCACCTAGTCTTTCTGCAGAAAAATTCAGAAAACAAGTATTTGACTGTGTCACTTTTAAAAGTTGCACATTGCTCTTTAAATTAATATCTAATTAATAATGAAATAGTACCCACACCCTTCACTCTTCACTTACAATCGAAACCCTATTAGCAGTTTGGGAGCTTTACATTCTCAACTGCTTTCCCTAATCTATGGGATTATCTATGGGTTATCCTCAACTATTTTCTACTATTTCACTATTATAGCTACTATGTCTCCAATTTCCTCATCCTTTTCCTATCTTTATCCTACTTCTGACATCATTCAGGCTTTACCCTATCCTGCGTCAGTTTATGTACTGCACATAATGTAAATGTTGTACATATCTGTACACTTTTGGTGTTCTCCCAACTGTGCTGATATATGAACTACACTGAAGCAGGTAGTTAGACTTGTCTCTGTCTGATCATGTTAATCAGCTATCACTCCATCACTGTATTTACTATATATATGGAGTGTACTGTTTATGTGTGTATGCATACATGAATACAATTTTATACATACACATATATATATATATATATATATATATATATATATATATATACACACACACACACACACACACACATATATATATATATATATATATATATATTTATATATATATATATATATATATATATATATATATATATATATTTTTTTTTTTTTTGGGGGGGTGTAATGAGTTGGTTGAATTAAAAACAAATTCCCTGCGGAGTATGCTGTCAGAAATATTTTATTATTTATTTATTTTGCTTTTGCCAATTGTGTTTAGTCAGAAAACTTTTTCATTAGGTGAGCAAATCGTTGTTAAGTAAGGAAACTATTTTTTGAGCTGTGACTCAGGATCTAAATTGCTTAGACATAGTAAGACCTTATTAAGTTTTATTCTATTGGCTGCCAAAAAAAGCAACTACTAGAAAATGGAAATCAAAATCTATATCAACTGCATTTGAAGCATTGGATATTGTTAAAGGGAAGAAAGAAAGAACAAGAAGTGGGATCTTTATTACACTGAGATATATGGAGTTTGTGGGAATAATACATGCAGAATAATGTTCAGGACAAGCAGTTAGACTTAAGGGAAGGATGAAATGAGTAGTTTATGTAATGCTGGACTGAAAGACAGTTGTTAGAAATAAAGGAAACATATCTAATGTACAACGTGTGAAAATGGAAAAATGTTAATATGTCTTAAGTGATTATTAGTGTAAAAGAACAATAGGATAGAAGCTGAACAACAGAAAAATGACACTGGAGTTCTGAAAAAAACTTGTCACAAATGTGGGAACAATTCAGACCTTATGTGACTAAGCTCACAATAAAGCCCTATAAGACAGCAAAGCAAAAGATTGCTTACGCCACACAAGATAATGGTGGAACAAATGAGAACTCAAGGCTGTGGAAGTTACCATTCTCTTCACACTACACAATATGCTTTTAGAAAATGGGAAAATTACTCCTAGAATGATCCACATTACTTACATACATAAAATTTGTCCTAAATCTTCTGGATTCCACAGCAGTTCTCAACCACATCTAGCCTGTCTTTCTTCCCAGGCCAGGTTTCACAAATGGATGTAATCTAAGCTCATGAAAAAGCATTAAGAACTATATGTACTTTCTTTTTCTTGACTGAATTACTCAGTTTGGTCTCACTATGCACTAATAACCAAGTATGATGCATTAGAAAATTAAACAGAGAAATATGATTAAACTGCAGTATAATGGCAGGACAGATTTTCCCACTCCGGTTTCATGTTAAACAGATCTTTAAATCCAGATACAGTCATTTCTTTGTTTCTGTTCTTTTCTGCTATGAGTTTATCTTTGGTCCATGTCATATGCACTTTCTCTGGATCAGCATCCTTTTCCAGACAGGCAGAGTGGGATGCTGTATTCCTGTCATGAATCAACTGGGCCTAAGAAAAACAAAGAAGAATAAGCTGGTGTCTTGAAAGGCTAGCAAGTTAGAAGATATTATCAGGGATTCAGATTGAATCTGGAATTAATGTAACCAGACTACAAAAACAGAACCAACAGGAAAAATTACACAGTACAATTTAAAAAAAATGGATATAAACTACATTATGTGACTACGTGGCCTTCAAAGTAACATATTACATGCTGTCTGATAAACATTACATGCCGTCTGATAAATATCAAAGGCATTTCAGTGCAGCAAACTAAGGTTATGAGCTATTCGCAAGTATTTCACTCTGAAATTGACTACCTCAATTTCTGGATACTATAAGCATTTGTGATCAAATCACTTAACTAGACAGTGCTTCAGGATTACACCTGAAATGAGGCATCTGTGGCTAATGGGCTTACCTGGCTCCTGGATAACAAGTGAGTAAAATAAAATAAAAATCATTACATTTAAGCATATTAACAAAGGAGGTAACACATTAGTATACAACTTCTTAATGTTGTAATAAAATTAAAAAACTATGGTATGTTTGTATTTGCAGTTCCAGAATGTGCTGCAAACAACTGCAGGCTGTAAACTTAAATTGTTTCTGGTTAACCTCTGCAGAATGAGAAAGCTATAACACTGTCAAAGAATATCATATTGACGAAAATGGAGGACTAATTATCATGAACATCACAATAGCAGCTCTGAGTAAACAACAATATACTAATCATATTACTGCCAAAGCACAATTAAAGCAAGAAGAGTTTTTAAATACCTCAGAATCCCTCCCATTAGCCACTGATATGGCACTTATGGAATACTAGCAGGATCGAAGCAAAGTCAGCAGGATGTCAACCCCTTTATGGCCACAGGCAAATTAAGACAATGCAGTCATCCATACAGTATAGGCAGTGCAAGGCAGAAACAACAGTGTTCTTATTACAGACAAATACACGGTTCATGCAGAAATGAATGGTTTAAAGGCAGTCAATGAGTCTAAAAGTGAGATGCTGGAAGTCGGGGGACATCATAATCACAACTGGGTAGAAGGAGTGGAAGGACAATGAAACCATTACAGTGCCACATTTTAGCATTAAAGTATGAATTACTTTGATACAGGTTTATATCTATACCGGCAAACATCACAACATACATTTAAAACCTACTGTCAATACAATGTTCAACTACAATGGCCTAAAATCTTTCTGATCAATTATAAAGTGTTGAAACATCTTCAAGTTGGTGTTCTTAGTGTATCGAGACAGTACATGTACCTAAACAGTATAAATGATTTTTTTACCGTAGGAAGCCTCCATTATATGTTACTTCCCATGTCAAGTCTTGGCAAATTGGGGGTGTATTTTTAGCTTTAGCTCATTTGATGCACACCACATTTTTGGCAAATTGGGGGTATATTTTTAGCTTTAGCTCATTTGATGCACACCACGTTCTTTCTTTCCTTTTAAAAACTAAAAATGAATAAATAAAACATAATTTTGTTTTAAATAATGAACATCTATATAGAAAAAAGCCCCATACTTAAAACAGGATGGACAAAATGACAAAATTTGATGATGCAAAATGGATAATTCAAAATGACACCAAGATATGTTTTTTTTTTTTTTACAAAAACAATGCAATTTATGAAATAAACATTTAGTAGAGACTGCAGGCTCCCAAATAGTGTCAGAAATCAAAAATATATGAGATATATAATTCTTACAAGGCCTGGGGAAACTACACTATTTTGTAAGAAGGATATGCAGTATATCAAACTGGTTGA
This sequence comes from Protopterus annectens, assembly GCF_019279795.1. NCBI lineage: Eukaryota > Metazoa > Chordata > Ceratodontiformes > Protopteridae > Protopterus > Protopterus annectens. The sequence goes on from NC_056731.1 coordinate 795,421,196, forward strand.
AAATCGGACTTTGTGAGTAAAGCAATTCTTTTCCGACATCCAAAATCTATGTTTGGGCTGTAAAATATGTTTCAATGTACAAAAAGAGTAGCTCATGTATTTACATCAACTTACTGTTTTTTTTTTTTTACTTTTTGCTGATATGAATAGCAGTATAATAAAATCAAAATAATCCTTAATGTTAATGATGTCTAAGGATTCAAACAAATTACTCTTACTTTCATTCAGCTAGTTACAAAAAAGGGGCATAACTTCCTAATGTGCAGAAACTGAATTAAACAACTGAATGAAAAAACAGTGAATTCACATTGCCTGTGTCGGTGTGTACAAGGGGCTTATGCATGGACGTTTGGATAGTTTGATATACTGATGCATGTAATCATGCATACATTCACATACTGCATGACAAGGAAAGCAAAGACAGGGCAAGAAAAATGTTATATGGCTTAATTTCAGGCATTGCTGAGGCAGTTATTAAAATCTTTGTAGAAAGCCTTGCGTATGATGAAACAATGTTACCCGTTGTTATGCCTGATCAATTTGCATTACCATTCTGTATCTCTTAAGCTCTACAAGGAGGTATATGCATGTCACAATTAAGCCTGGAATGACATTGGTGCACACATTGCTGTAACAATGTTTTGTTACTTGTAGCATTATAACAACTTCTATTTTCGGTGTAGTGCTGCCACACTACATGAAAAATAAATTGCGTCTTGTGCTGTTCACAGCCACACTAGATTAAAATGCGTGTAATGCTGCTCTCATATTCATTACTCATCAATACTGACCACCTTTAATATGACCATATGTAGAAGGGCCATTACATATGTTTCCAGTGTAAACAAAACTTTGTATACTTTATGCAGGCATGATAAACCTTGGCATGAATTAGACTGACAGTGTTACAAAACTAATACACTGTTATCATGGACTGTTTTTCTGTCAATGGTTTCTAAGTGACTGTCTCACAGTGAGTTTAAAACCACCAAAAGATGCACTTAAATTTTATTTTTCATCTGATGGAGAGCTAAAAGCAGAAACGACTTTCTAGATACTTTGGAATCCTATAACAATTTGAAGGAATTAAAGTAAAGTTTAGACTGTGTCACACATGACTCTAAGTATACTTGCTTACTGATGTACTGTGTCACACATGACTAAGTATACTTGCTTACTGATGTACTGTGTCACACATGACTAAGTATACTTGCTTACTGATGTACTGTGTCACACATGACTAAGTATACTTGCTTACTGATGTAGTGTGTCACACATGACTAAGTATACTTGCTTACGGATGTACTGTGTCACACATGACTCTAAGTATACTTGCTTACTGATGTAGCTAACTGATGCATTCTGTCACAACATGGCATTCTCCTTCTTTCTATTCCAGCATTTTTTCTCTCTATAGTCTTTATACCACTTGTCTGCTGACCATCAAGCCTCTGCTAATGTTGCCAGTTTCTACCCTATAATGGGCAAAAGTAATGGTGCCGCTTTGTTCCCCAGCACTCATTCAATCCCCCAGGTTACAGTCACAGTGACATGGCCATCAAGGAAGCAGCTATGAGGGGAGATTACAAATATAGCTTAACCCACCCCTTTGATAGTGATGAAAGCACTTGTTTCTCTGAAGGGACTATTTACACCCTACTATAGCTGCATTCATATTCTCATAAGTTCTCACATAAGGACTACCTTTAGTGACTTGGGTGGCTATACCTATGTCCCTCTTCATCCTATGGGATGTTTTGGGCATTGCCTTCTTGCATCAGCCACAGAGTGGCAAACCTCAAAGGGTAGAAGTCTCCAAATTCCACCTCCATGGTGAGCATGGTGTTGAGAACCTATGTAAATCCTGTCTCCTTCCCCCCAGCTCTTCCAGAAACCAAGTCACTAACTGAATTCAGGTAATATGGGTTGCACTTGGGGCTCTAGCCTTCTTTACACAGAGCCTTGTTCCTTTCATTCCAGTATGGTAGACTAAATCAAGACAGCAGTCATTATCAAAAGTACATGTCTAGATCATCTATTTTTCTGTGCCAATGTATTTCATCCAACCAAAAAATGGCTTATAATCCTCAATAGTTGAAGAGATGCTGGACATAATGTATTTGACAAACTGTCCACAAACTATCATTTTCAGATTGTTACTCAGCTGTGCAATTACAAATTCTACCTGAATTATCAAATTATATATTTACTTTCCTCTTGCTAAGTTCATTGCTGCTTTTCATTATTCCACCAGAATCTTCCTATGAAGACATTTATTATCAGGTAATAATGTTATTTAATCCTTGGATATTTCCTTTTGCTAAAGATGTTGTCTTCTACAGCTCTTAGAATCTCAGTCATGAAGACAGATTGCAAGTTCAAAGTCATGCTACACTGGGTGTTAGTGAACTGCTCATAAAAGCACGTCTGTAACTAATTTTAAAATCTCATTTCTCTTCTACAGTTTTCCTTTGGAAAAGAGTTTATTTTATATATATATATATATATATATATATATATATATATATTTATGTCTATATCTATCTATATATATATATATATATATATATATATATTATATCTATATATATATATATATATATATATATGTATATATATATATTTATATATAAAATCACACAGACACAGCATTTTTTACCTGCATAGTCCTTATTCAGATTTGCTGAGTTACTTTAGTTTTTATATTCTCCAATATAGCCCCAAACAGCACTATTGGTTATGACCAATCAGTCAATCAATCAATAAATAAATCAGTAACTGAATGCATTCATTTTTTTTATGTTGGCTTGCATGCATGTACAAGAGCAGCACGTTGTTTCACTTGGAGCGTTTCTGTTGAGCAGTATGCAAATGAATAAAACCTCAAAGACATTTTCCGAAATAGATGGGCATAACTTGAAACAGATCATTATGACACCAAGTTGTGGTGTTAGTGCAATACAGTTACAAAGTATTTACCATTAATATTGAGAGAAGAGAGTCTTACAGTATGAAACAATTGCTTTTTCTTCCTAACACTCTCTGTCCTGTCTATTTGCTACAATGCCAAAGGTTGCTTACCAGAATAATTGTAAAATACTGCTCCCTTTCTTCGCCATCATTATACAGTACAAAGCAAAATATCACAGCTCCACCTGGAATTATGCATTACCCATCTCTGTATGCATTATATATAATGAGTAAAGCAGTGCAACTTTCATTGTCTACTATAAAAGAACAAGAAAGGAAATAAACTAACAGCATGACTCAGTTTTATTGTGATACATTTAATAAGCTTCAACATGCTGATTTATGCAACTAGGTGTAAGTAATGATGACTGTTGGCTTAACATAACACTGTTGTTTTCCCATTACACAGAGTACCACTCTTTGTTTGATGCCTGCCATCACAAAATGCAAAGCAACATGTTTTTCCATTACTTAATGCACCAAACTTGTGTTCCTGTTACAAGTAGTAAATGCATTTAATAAAATATGCAATCTACGCTTTTCACATCTGTGACATTTCCCAAATCACCAGCTCATCTTTAAGCTTCCTATGCACCACACTAAGAGTTCTTACCCCATGCTGTCCAAATACCATGTGTTCTCATATTTTCCCACCTCCAGTCACTTATATATACCACCTCCAAGAGTCATCATGGCTACAAACATAAACTCAAAGGTCTACAAAGTCTGCACCCAGACATGGTAATGTTCTAGTTACTGTAACTCCATGGTTAGGCAAAATTACTCTGCCTTTATTAGCACCAAAACAGTAGCAGAAAGTGTAACTGTAGGATCTAAGAATCAATGAGATAAAGTTGCACTGGAACCACAAGTAGGACTCACTAGAATCAAACTCCAGTTTTATTCAACTGCTGAATAAAACAGAAATTTGTTTCTACTGATCCCTGACTATGGTCCCAGTGTAAATGTCTTCTTTGCAGGGGTACAAGCCCTCTTGTACTTCCCCACCTCTTGCTAATTAGATATTCTAACTCTGAGATCATCTTCATCAACCTCGCACAACTGTCATCCATCTTTATCAAATAACTGTCAACAAAACAAAAGTTGACACACACAGATTATATATATATATATATATATATATATATATATATATATATATATATATATATATATATATGTGTGTGTGTGTGTGTGTATATATATATATATATATATATATATATACACACACACACACACATATACATATACATACATACATGCACACGCATTATATACAAGTCAGTCAAGAAGTCTAGAAAGTTAGGGCAGATACAATAATACGAAAAAAAACTACTCTTGACTGCTCTCTCAGTGATGGCTCCTCCTCTTAGTAGACCCTCAACCCAGTGATAAGGAACAAATGCCTTGATTGGCAGGGAGGGGATGATGATCATCAGGCAGCAGGGGCAAAGTCTCACAAAAATATATATATACATATTATATCTATATACGGATTCATTTCTGAATCTCGAACTTCCGAAACATTGAATCTTATATGATCGAAACCATATGATCGATGTTTCAGAAT